>NC_089753.1:5759955-5889955 GCF_040412425.1 Macrobrachium rosenbergii | reverse complement strand
ACACTGACGCAACGCAGCAATAAGGCTGTCCAAAAGACACGAAGAAACACTACACACTGCCAGGGTGAAAACTGACATGCGTCAGTGGCATCCCAAAGAAGAAATTAATAATTCATATGCCCTAGTGTATCAAACAGAGTAAGCCTTGTCACGACTCTGAAGGGCAAGCACGGCAGCAGTGGCGAGGGCAGAACCCCAAAATCACACCTGCAGGTAGCGCAGGTAAGGCAGGAAAAGCTGTGGAGAACTCTGGGAGGCACAGGAGCGTAATCAATGCACAGGATCAAGAAGAGGTAATCCTCTGCAGGTGAAGGATCACAGCAAAGCACCCAGGTGTCCTAAAACAATCCTCCAAGGCCGTGGTCTAACTCTCCCAAAGATACCACCAACGTAAAGCCGTAGGTAAAAGCTATTCTTCCAGTATGAAATAGCCGAGCACACTCTCTAGACCTTGCCTAAAAGAATCCCACAATGCATGTGAGAACGGGATAAGCAAGCCGTCGAACGACCAAAACATGAAAAGATAAAAAAAACAACACTCATGGGCAAGGTAACACTTAAACACAAAAAAAAACCATGGTGGGGGGAAAAAAGACCCTAATTCAGCTTCTTGTGACTGAGCAAAGCAAAACAAAAAACTACATTAAAGTCAAGAATAAATTCAAATTACGAATAACCTTCATGTAGTTATTACAATATATATATATATATATATATATATATATATATATATATATATATATATATATATATATATATATATATATATAGTATATACATATAAATACATATATATATATATATATATATATATATATATATATATATATATATATATATATATATATATATATATATATATATATAGAGTATATCAGTGACATATCTGACACCTTGTCAAACAAGAATAATGTTTACCTTATGTGCAATTAAATTAGCAAATTAACAGCAATCAGTTACAGCAGCTGCCGGACACATTAAATTGCCTTAACAAGTGGTAGTATCTTCTCTTATCTCTGTGCTTTCTATGTTCCACCACAAGCCCTACTTACAAAGTAAACGCTTGCTCTCACAAAGGAATCCTAGATCTTTAACAAATACAAAACATAACTTACTGGCTAACAGTAAAGCCATTAGGTCGCAAGAGTAATCATTTTCACAAAACAGGACCGTCAGCTTACTGGTATGGGTTAGTGCCTACAATGCACCTCACGTGATGCACTGTTGGCATTACTGAAGGGTGTTTCCAGCCTTCCTTCTGCCCCTAACTTCATCCACATTTTATCCTCTTCTCTAACTATTACCTATTACTGAAAGTGTGGGGCTTTCTCTTAGTTTCACCTTTAAAAGTTTGTACTTCATCTTCTTTATTTTCTTGATCTGTTTACCTCGTTGTCCAACCACTCCAACTGCCTCCTTCACCGTTGTAAGTAGTGAATGGTAAAAGGGCCTCAGTGATCGGCTTTATAGCCTGAATAGCAATGCCATCTAATGGCGAGAGTTACCTTGTTTTGCTACATGTCACTACGTGACAGGAATTGACAGTTATGTATGTTCAGATTTGATCTGAGCTGCATATGACTGTCACACAGAGTGTATTGGGACCGTGCATCCTAACATCTTACTTGAGGACTAATAATTAATGCCTGACAACATATTTCTGGGATTTAATTCTCTGTATGTTAGAAAGTTCAAGATGATTCGCTGAAACGAAGACTTCTTGTTATGGGATACATGACTAGTGCTTCGAAGAGGGAAAGAAAAGCAAATGATTTTATGGAAATCTTCAAAGTCGAAATTTCAAGAATCACTGTGTAATCATATCTGCATTTCATGAAGAACAACTTTTTCTGGGTTGTCATCGGAGTCTAAGAGGAGTGGCTGCTTGAGAGTTGTTATGTATTTGATTTGACCTATATAAGAAAACTTTTTGTTCTTGAATATAGAGATAAAGAAATCTGTAAAGAAATGGCAGTTACTGCCTTGGAGACAGTTGTTCGTAGCATAATGGGCAGGAGAGAAAATTCATGATTATCTTCAGTGGTTCTTAAGGTAATGACTTTCCCTTAAGGATAGTTCAGTCTTTTAAGTCTCCTAGGCATAAAGAAGAAACCATTATTCCTTGCTATGAAAAATTGTTTATCTTTGCAAGGCCACCGAATCATTGACGCGATCATTAAAGGTACAAAATGCACTGACATGTTGTACCAAGCCTTTCCTTCACTGACTTCGAAGTTGATTGCTGGTAAAGTAACTGGTTTGCCCTTCAGGACTGAATTCATCTATTTTTTTTTTTTTCTTTTATGGAAATTCAAGCCAGGTGGACAGGTTCTTGTGTAGGATGTGGTACCAAACTCTGCCTGCGGCACCGTCTTGGTTAGATGAAAGAACTGGATTCCTGACTTCCATCGCTGATGAGGAAGCTTTACATCCTAACTAACTTCTTAGAGGGGAGTTTGCCTAAATAATTAGGTCTTTTATAATGTTAAAGTTATCACTTGCTAACTTGATTTGTCCCAAGCTACATGTTGCAAAAATCCCTCTTTCTATTCTGTATTCCTATACCAGGTCATTAAGAATTTCTTGCCCTTGATGCTCCCTAACGAATCCTGATCCTCAAAAGTTAAAGCTTAGTTACCACTGAACTGGCTTTAATTGATTCATTGTCATGGAGATGCAATTTTGCAATGAACTGTAAATAAACTGAGCAATTAGTTTAGCAACAATGGTTCACCTAGCAGAAGGAGCAACCTTAAGTGAGATTAAAAGCCCAGGAGATTCATGGTGACATTATCCAACTAAGACCCGGGCTGAGAGAGAAAAACTGGAATTAAACTTGGCACTTTTCGGCAAATCATAAAAAATGGGTTATTAATGATGATTGCTGTCATGAAAAACAGTACGAAAAATTCCAAAGCTTTAGCCTTTGATGCCAACCCACCCTACTGACAAAAAGGCTGTCGGAGACTGAGAGACATTTTGATGATGGCACCAAAACAACGATCGCTGAGATTAAGCTTGAGTGAGTGGCCAACTACGCGCATCTTGCCATCTATAGCATCAAGCCAGAATATAGGATATGCACATACTTAAGTCTTGAGGAACAAGAAAAAGACAGAAAAGATACAAGTGACAAACAGGGAAACTTTTTGGAATTATTAAGTCACCAGGCTAAACATTGCGAACCAAAAATGTAATCTAGGCCTTAAGTACAGTACATCAAAAAGAACCCTCCAAAATAGGACATATGTATAGTCAGTCCTAAAGCAAATATGGTACCAGCGTCAAAGTATAAAGAATGCAAATATAATCGCAGCTGACCTAATGCAGTTCATTGTTTTCCGAAGAGGCTGAGTGATTAGGAGCCTGAATGGGTTACACACACACACACACACACACACACACATACACACACACACACACACACATATATATATATATATATATATATATATATATATATATATGTGTGTGTGTGTGTGTGTGTGTGTGTGTGTCACTAAATCCACGTCAAAGGTGAGTGAAATCCGGCACTTTGAACAAGTACTTTCGTAGTTTATTCTACATTTTCAAGTTCACACTGAATACAAAAGAAGTTGACTGAGATTTATATACAAAAGCAGAAGGGTCGGGGGTGGGGTTACAGTTTGTTAATCTGGGCAGCATGTTCTTTAAACAAAAAAGACAGGGATAAAGGATCAAGGGATAATCCAGGGTGGAGATTAACATTCCTGGTGGAAGTAACTTCAGTGAACACAGTCTCTATAGCAGATTTCTTTGACCTTGTAGATTATCGGAATGTTAATCTCCACCCTGGATTATCCCTTGATCCTTTGTCCCTGTCTTTTTTGTTTAAAGAACATGCTGCCCAGATTAACAAACTGTAACCCCACCCCTGACCCTTCTGCTTTTGTATATAAATCTCAGTCAACTTCTTTTGTATTCAGTGTGAACTTGAAAATGTAGAATAAACTACGAAAGTACTTGTTCAAAGTGCCGGGTTTCACTCACCTTCTGACGTGGATTTAGTGATTCTCAAGTACGCTTTCCTTCGTGCTGCATTGGACATATGTATAAGTAGGTATATATATAAATATATATGTATATATATATATGTATATATATATCTTCATAAAGTGTAATCCTTCTTTATATCTTCATAAAGACCAATAACTTCTTCGTGATAAATGTCCTTCTTAATATCCAGTGAGCATGATAGAAATGGGATTGCTCCAGTCCATGAGAAAAGTATATCTAACAGTGACTTAACAGTTCTTGTCTCATATCATGGTGTCAAGCATTAGACCAATAACAACATTTATTCATGGGTTCAGGCTGAGAGTTTTAAACTTAGAGAACGAAGTGACATTTGTTGGCCATGTTACTACGGACTCTTTTCTTTATTAGGAACTTTTTTTTTTTATCCCTGTAATCGGGAAAGAGGCCATGGAAATTATGTATCCTGTGTACTGGAATGAGTGTGGATTAAAGTCTTATTTAGTATCTTACTATAATACAGTCGAACTACACATGTGAGGAAAAACAGGGATTACACATGATCAATGAGTCCTAGTGGATCCGGTAATTAATGATGGCTAACGAAAATAGAATGGACCGGTTTAGTTTCTTGGATTCCTCTTGAGTGTGCGAGGTCCACTGTCCTCGTTTCATTTGAGTAGCGCCAAAGCAGAGATTCAGGGAGAGAAAAGTTGACTTCAGAAATCTTATTATGGTGAGAGTTTCACTTATCAATTAAGAAATTTCTTGGGAGATTAAGTCAGATAGCTCCTCTTGTAACAATGATTGACATAAGGTCAAGAGGTTTCGGGAGTGGGATCTTTCCTAGATAGTGACCCCCAAAAGGTTTTCGGGGGTCGTTATCCAGGACTAATATTTCTTGAGGTTCATTAACTTTATGATATTTACAGTCTTTTGTTTATGTTTTTACGGTCATCCGCAACGGCTTGTACTAAACACGCCGCAATGATGGTTACATACAGGGTTAAAACCCTTGAGGGTCACTCTCTAGGAAAGATCCGGAAATAACTTGTTGACCTCTCCATTTCGTAGTAAATAACAATAGTGATATCTCTGTAAACCAAGCTCATTAAAATATGCTTTGAGTAAGGGCTATGTGATGTCTGAATCACTCGGATGGAACTTACCATTGCTCTAGTACTGTCGAAACAGTTTGCCACTTCGGTTACAATATACGCAATAAACTCATGTTGCTACATAGTCGGTGCTGATAGCTTGCGGTACCCAGATCACAAGAGAGAGAATTCCTAGAGCTATCCACCAAGTTTTCACATCTGATGCACTTCGAAGACAAAACACGATAAAGAAAGTCCATAAGAAACTGAATCAGGTCATTGGTGGATTAGTGTTGGTTGCGGTGAAAGGCATAATAAGAGCAATGGTCTTCATCTTTGAGGTTGCTCATCAGAAGAATAATGAGTGGAGGTGATTGCAACTTTCCATGATATTTATGACATCGACCATTCAGTACTGCTCCCGAAAAGGTGTGGATCATGTCTTCGCCCGGATTCCTGGGAAAGTTCAACTGAACGTTTGTCCTCAAGATGTCGCTGAGGCCTCTTCTAGTGGTCCAGCAACTCAGGGTCGTTACCTGTTGTCATTAATGAATTACTCTGATCTGACATCTAGGAATAAGACTTTTATTCGCGCTGGGTGATCAGTTGAGAGGAATGTCCAAGGAAGTGCTGGATGGCCATGCATGCTTTGATCCTCTCTGAACGATGTCTGTTGGAAAATAGATTCTTGTGAAATCTATCCTTGTGAAATACTTGGGAAATGTCCGCAAGTGTAGATCATCGCAGGCTGCAAATATATTCATAAGTGGGACTTCCTCGAAATCCCAATCACTGATTTTGCCTGCTCATTTTTAAGGTGAAAATATTAATGCTCCGTGGTAATCGTGCCAGATTTGCCACCTTCATGCTGTTTGTGGTTTATCATTATGTCCATTTTTACCGGGGGAAGTGGGGGGCGGGGTTGAAGGTGGTGTGGCCGTGGGGGACGTTATTAAAAGGCAATTAAAGACACCAATTCAGCATCAAATCAGATTCTCGTCCTTTGAGCAGCCTTATGAACCTGGTTTTAAAGCGATGCACCAGCACAAGACTATCACAAGCCTCCGACCATTGCCATACGTGTTTTGATTAAAGGTTCCGTAGATGGCAGCATAGGTAACTCACTCTTCTAAAAGAGGAGTAAAATGGAATTTTATCATCTGGAAACTAAAACCAAAGAAAAAATGTGTTACTCTGATTGCCTTCAGAACAAGAAAAAATGACACCTACACCTGCACACAGTCTGAAAGACACACTGGTAAGGACATTTTGAGGAAATTTTGTTTGAGTAATAATGATACTAATAACAAATTTTCTATGTCGATGGAGTGTCGTACAATCTTATGGAAAGGTAAAATCATATAGAAATATTTTTGTTTTTTTGGCATATCTTTGCACGTTTGAATACATTTAGGAATACATTATTATTATTATTATTATTATTATTATTATTATTATTATTATTATTATTATTATTATTATTACTGAGCAAGCAGTCATCTGAAATAAGCCTGAAAATTAATAGCTTACAAAACAAACCCCTCAGAATGGAGAGGAGAAATAAGCAATTGAGTTAAAAGATGTTCAATAACAAACAGGCATACACAAACAACATGAAAGGAAAATGCATTTAAAAGATGCCATTGTATGCAGCAGAAAACAAACACAATTTGAGGGTCTTAATGGCAAAGAAAGAAATTACATGCAGAGGAAACGTGTGGATGTGTAACATGCACCCAACGACATGGTTGTAAATTAGGTTGAGATTGTTTTAATGATATGATACGAGAACTCCGTACCCATACCCTCTACCATGATGGCAACACTAAAGTGTCTAAACGGCAAGTCCTGGCCCGAGAGACGCTACGTACTAGAGCTCGGACTACAGTAGATGCTTCCATTATGCATACTTACCTTTTACCTGCAGATTGTGGTTGTTATTCTGTGAAGAAACTTGTGGATACACATTGCTTTTTGTTATATGTTTGAATGTAGTTGCCTAGTAACACCTGGTTTTTGGCGCCTGAAATGGGAGTTAACCGAAGGAAGTCCATCTGCCTGTGCATGTCAGCACACCTCTCAGCAAACTGGGGTTGTTGCAGTGCACAACTTGCCTTGTCTGAATGGATATGCCCGTGGCAGGTAAATGAAACTCTACCCTTCCGAATGAGAATAAGATTTCATTTTTCACCAGTAACCAAAATATGTTTCCCCCTTAACAGTAAGACGAAATTATACTCTAAAATGCTAATTACATTTTCATTCAACAGTACGACTACATTTATTCCAACATCAAGAATAATTTTCTTGTATTACTAAAATAACTTTTTCTCATGCAGTAAAAGGGCATTTTTCTTCTAACATTAATACATTTCCCCAACAATAAGAATGCACTTTCTTTAACAAGATTACATTTTCCCATATCACTAAGATTGCATTTCCCTCTAATGGTAGGACTACATTTTCCATCAACAATACAGTTACATTTTCCTGCAACAGCATGGTTAAGTTGTTATTACTAGTTAGGTTGCATTTTCCTCCAACAGCAAGATTACCTTTTCCAGCGACAATGAACTTAACATTGTTCATGTTATAAGAATCTATAGCATTTGAACCCTCAGTTTCACCGTACTAGCACGTGGACTTGTTAACTGAGCTGGCCTTATGCCAACATTGGCAGACGTGAACGTAAAAGATGTGAAAAAAAGTTTGTCTTTTGTAATTTTCATAAAGTACTTTAGCTCATCATATCGTACACTGCAGTTCACTGCAGCCGCAATGCTTCACTTGCTCCCTAAGTGTAACGATAATTATCCTCGCTGAAAAGATTTACTAGAGTTTCGGAACTGCCTATGATATATATATATATATATATATATATATATATATATATATATATATATATATATATATATATATATATATATATATATATGGTCTGTATGTGTTAATATATTTATGCTTAGTTCTTATTACCAGATGTTTTATGAGAAGTTTTATTCTTCATTTATTGATTTATTTATTTATTTTTGTTACGAAGTTTCTGTCGATGGATTATATACTTCTGGACAGCATGATTTGTCAAACTAGACTACGTGTGTGGTTGACAATTTACTCAGGGCCACACATTAAGTAATAGGAAGATACCAAGACAGAGAGAGAGAGAGAGAGAGAGAGAGAGAGAGAGAGAGAGAGAGAGAGAGAGAGATAGTCACGCACAGGATGACTTTAATTTCATTACACTAATGTTACGAAGACATAATGCTATCTTTGTGGAAAGAAACCTAAAATTGTATAGCGCAAATGTCCGTGCTTTTCTCTTCCGTATGGGGATTTGAGCAATGCTGTCACAGTTTACAGAAATAAATCCCAATTGATTTGGGGTTGTACTATATTGTTTGTTGATTAGAAATCGAATAATCTGGCTCACTCTTGTCATTTGGTAACTCAAGATATTTCTTAAGATAAACATGTCTTTAACGTTACACATTTTTGGATTATAGTCGTTAAATTTAATCTTCCGCTTTCTTTGGTTTTACTTAACAATACACCTAGAAATATATGTTATTCATTCCAAAAATTTTTTTTTTTATTCACATACATTGTTTCTCTGGTCAGTTTACTTGAAGGATTTTTAAGTTTGATTAACCTGGTTGTGTTATACTTTAGTGGGCCTTTGAAAATAGAAACGTGTTTATTAACATACTCTCAGAAATCATGTTTGGCCATTTAGAGCATCATTATTATTAAATTTTTCATATATATTGAAATTAATAGACACACCATAGCCTCGTGTAGACACAACACATCCATTTCTAGCAAAAGTAGATGTTTATGTGTTAACCCGGACTTAGTAAACACCTGTACCGGTAGTTATTACTGGTTGACAGCTACATGTTAGTTATGGCAACTTGAACTGAGTTTCCAATTTAGGATATTTTTTTCATATCATAATTTAACTTTGGTAGATTAGAGCAATAAAATTGCCATATCTATATGTGTGTCTTACAATAAACAATGGGAAATTAATTGACCGTTTTCTATCATCGCTTTAGCGTTAACCATTTTCTTCAATGGAAGGGTGTGGTATTGCAGCAGCAGACGAAAGTTTTGTGTAGCGGGATGGTGGCAAGACACTGAAACACATACGGAGGAAGATTCTGCACGCTACTGTTTAAAGTCGAAATAGGAGTTGGCCTCGTCTATGAAATTGGTTTTGTGTGGACAATATTTTCTGAAATAACTGTAACTACTGTGAGCTTATTGAAGGCTACGGAAATGTTATAGAGTGAAAATACGGAGAGTGTTTCCACATTTTGACTCCTCATTGAACAGGAGGAGCCGAGCATCGCCGAGCGTGGGGCCGATGGTGTCCGAGTGTGTGTGACGTCATCATTAAGGCACGGGGACTCCTTGACTGTGAGCACGGGCAGTACCCACACCCACCTTTGGCCAATTCATAATTAGAAAAAGAGACGATATATTTTCGCAAAATTCTCTCTCCAATTGCACGGCGGAGCTCCCGGAAACGCTGGATTTATGTGTCCCTGACTAGTGTTGCAGCGCCGTGTCGACTTTCCTTAGCGTAAGTAATGTGGGGGAAAAACATGATGGCTTTTCTCACAAGTGAGAGAGTGAGTGAGAAAGAGAGGGAGAGAGAGAAAGAGAAGTGGAGGAGGACTTTCAAAAACCTTCTCTTCTTCTGTAAGGGAGACCGAAGTATAGAGGGAAAGAGAAAAGAGGAGAGAGGGAAGAGGCAGACAAGGAGGAAAGAAGGCTAAGAAGAAGGAGAAGAGGAAGAGAGAAGGAGAAGGCAAGAGAAAGAGAGAAAGGAGAGAAGAGGCAGTGGTGGTGGTGGTGGTGGAGTGAGAGAGAGAGAGAGAGAAGTCTTCCCTGTGAAGAAAATCGATCGAAAACATAGGAGTGGTGGTTTGAGTTGATGTTTTGATAGTGCGTGTTGTGTCCGTTTCGGCTTTTTGGGAAAAAAGAATTCGTTTTCGGGGGCCGTATTAGAGTAGGTAGGACGCCCCTCTTTCTCCTTGGCCAGTTCATCATCATCATCATTCCATAACGCTGAGCTCAGTGTGCTTCCCCGCGGGGATATCTGCTTGTGTGAGAAAAAAATTGAAAAGCAAAACATAGGCTAAGGGCGTCAGGACATTTTCGGTCTTGGGAAAAACACCCCACATCGTCGAGACCCTTTTGGTTCGGGAGTTTTTCCCCTTATCCTTCTTGTCCTGCTCCTGCGACGCGGCGAAAGCTTTTGTGTTGTGTGTATGTGTGTGTGTTTGTGTGTGGAAAGGGGGTGAGAGAGAAAGAGAGAGAGAGAGAGAGGAAAGAGGAGCTGCCACAACGACACACACCTATATAGGAGTGGAACAGCGGCCATGTTTATATTCCCGAAGTCCTGTCAAGTTGTGGTGTAATTAAAGTGGCCCCTTTTTTCCCCACTTCCCGTCGAGCCAAAGGGGCCCCCTCACCCCTCACGGGACAAGAATTGGATAAAATTGGATCTCAGGAGTGTGTGAAGTAAGATATTAAGAGCATCAAAACCTCGAACCGTCAGAACCACAAAATCATCATCATCATCATCGGCTGATGAATTGTTGACTGCATTATGTGGGAGTGGCTGTGTATTTTCGAGTGTATGTGACAAGACGGGCCTCCATAGGCCCAGCAGTGGCATCGTTGATACGTATATCCTTCCAGACTGATAAGATTCTGTCCTTATTTCAACTACATCCGGGCGTTATCGGCAGTTACTCATCCGGCATCTTTCACCCCCCTCCCCCATATTTTTCGCAATTCGATATTTTTGTGCTTTGTTTTCTCGCGTGTGGTGATAGAGGTGTAGTTTGTAGGCCTAGACAAGCCAACTCCCGCTTCGTTAAGGGCGTATGTTCTTGTCTGCAAAACGAGATTTGTTATAGAAGCCCAAACATTGACAGGGCCCGGGATGGTGTAGGCTGGCTTCTGTTGACCTGGCCTAGCCCAGCCCCAGTCATTATGCAGTGTCATTTTTTTTCATGATTGTTTATTGTAGTCTAGTCACTGTTCTGTCAAGACCTAGGGTACTTCTGTGATACTCTGCTGTCTTATATACCCTGGCCCTCCCAATCTGGTAGGTTAGGCTAGGTGTAACTTGAGCCTTAATGAATATGGCCTTGGTAGGCAGAAGCTATCTAGAGCATTGGTCTAAGCTGTGCCTAAGCCTCTGTGTAGTTCAGATGCTGGTGGTTGTGGGTGATGCCGATTTATTCTCATCTTACGAGCATTTAGTGGGGATTATCCTGTTCGTATCTTGTGATTTGTTTATTATAGTTAGCCCAGCCTCCCTTTCGCTTTTTTTTTTTTTTTTTCGTAGATTGGGTGATTTCATGAACATCGTATGTCATTATAGGTCTTTGATGTGTCTGGATAGGTTAGTGTCATTCATCACACGTGTTCAGTATGTGTATTAAATTATCTTTCAGGATCTGGTAGTGATTAATTTGCTGTAATATATGTTATTAATACTCATTTGTGCAATGTTTGTGATGTTTATGTTCCTCTCTCCCCGACAGTTCAACGTTGGTTGGATGGGTTGACAATACGTGTACATTCTTGTTTGTGTGTGATGTTTTGTGTGATGCGATCCATAACACTGATGTTACGTGTGAGCTCACTGAGCTATTTTGACATAGTATTTGTGCTTTATAATATATCTTGTGTGTTAGGCTATTTAAAAGGGTTTCATGACATGCATTTCATAGGTACCATATTAGGCTGTCAATCTATGAGCTGCATTTTAGTGGAGGGGTTGCTTATAGACACCATCTTGTCTGCACTCCCATGGTAAAAACTTAATGCCACTTTGTATGCATTGGTTAGATACATTTGGGTGTGACTACGGGTATGTCTGTCTGTCTGGTTTGTTCAAATAATTGGGAAGAAGGTGGGTTATGTCAAGTACTGTGCTTTTGGGTTGGTTGAAGTTATCTATTAACATACCGTATATAAACTATATATAATATTAAGCATCTTGTTGTCAAGTGTATATTTTACTGTGATCACATGATTGTTGTTTATTGTATTTTAATATTTTAAATATGGATTGTCAGTTGTGTTTTTTGTAAGTTTGCTGATTTTATACAGTAAGCCTCCATTCTAATATTTCACTGGGCTTTCTGTTCATTGCCAAATATGAAGCTCTAATATTTCACTGGCCCTTCTGTTTGATGCCAAATATGAAGCTCAAGTAGGCAGTGCAGTATTAGGATGTCTCACTGTTCCTCTTGATTAGTATACCGAAAATATTGAATAATTTTCACCATAGGCATTCTTGATGAAATGTAAAATTGGCTGTGATGTAGATTATGTTCATTTAGTTATAGGAAGTTAGTGAAGCAGACGATGTCCGCCAAAAGTAGAGCTAATGCACAGCAGGGTTAAGTTAGTTGTTTAGGGTTAGTCTGTTGAGGGTCATGGTGTATAGTTGTTTAGTGGAAATTTTAGTTGGTACATGTGTTACCTCTTTCACCTGACTTCGAAACATAGAATTTGATCTTTTTTCAAGAGCTCTCTTCTTTGGGCATTTGTAGGAGTCACAATTGTTGTTGTTCTACAAGTAAAGTAAATGGTTGTTTTTGTTCAGCCTGCATTTTAAAAGTTTTCTTGAGGATTTGCTACTGTTTCCAAAAATCAAGCTCAGACTCGGTATTTGATAGTTTTAATTTCACCAGCAGGTGTTTTTGCATATGAAAGTTTTTCTTGCCCTTGATTACAAACTCTAGTTCTTTATCCAGGTAAAGGACCTGCAACCATGCAGTCAGGTTAATGTTATTGTCAGCATATATAGGTACTGTAAACATTTGTATGTGTAATGTACTTCATTGTTCAAATATTTCTTTTAGTTTATTTTACGTTTCAGAATTCTGCAGAAACACGAGTGAAAGTGATTATTAAGCAGAATGCATTTTTTTCCCTTTCTATAGTACGTTGAAATTGTCGAGGTGTTGAATTTCAGACCTGCGGGTTTGTGTCCAGTGTTGAAAATGGAATATAGGTCTTCGTATAGGCTTTAGTGTTAGTCATTGTTTATATACTCTATTCACATTGAGAGTGTATTGTTTTAATGTGCCAGTTCAAGTGCCTGGGCATTTTACTGTTGGTGATTTGAATTCTCTCTTGACAGGAACCATTCATTGAATTATTACACTTGCACAAATGTTTTTAGCATGTGTTTCCTCAGGATAAACATGACTCCAAAGATCTTTAAAGGCTTTCAGTAATCTATACCAATTTTTTCAAAGGTTGAGGAAGAGATGGACTATTTATGTTTCAAAAATGAATTGGGAATCCAAAGTGGTACCAAAAATTTATAAGCTTCATGTAGATAAAGAAAAATCATAGAAAAAATCAGTATAGTTGGGATCCAATTTCTCAAACCTATTAACAATTAAAGATACTTTTAGGTTTGTTAGAGTCATTTGTCGTTCCCCATAATGTACTTCAATCGCAGAGCACAATCAGCAATTGCAAGTTCACTGTCTGGAGATTAATCGCAGAGCACAATCAGCAATTGCAAGTTCACTGTCTGGAGATTAATCGCAGAGCACAATCAGCAATTGCAAGTTCACTGTCTGGAGATTAGATTTATGCAAATAAAGTAGCACAGTCATTTGTCATAGGCTCATGGTACTGTACTGAGAAAGATGTAATTGTGCAACTAGTGAGACGAATAAGATTATAACTTGTGTAATCATTTCTGTAGAAGTCATGCTCTTAAGTTATGCATTGTAACAGTTACCAGTATAAACCAGTTTCTGTGGATTTTAGAGGTCTAGTGTACACCTGTTCACTGACTATAACTGACTTTGTAGAAAGCCATGATCATATCAGCAGGTACATACATAACCTTGAAAGTTCATTTCTTTCCTTTAGTAACAAACTGTCAAGAGGATAAATTGGCAGTTGCTGTCTGGTGATAGTAACAAAATGTCAGGGGGAAAAATTGACAGTTGCGGTGTGGTGCAAGTTATCAGCTGTTTCTGATCTTGGTTTCTAATTTTTAACTTAATAGCATTTTCATTTAGATAATAGCATAAGTGAACTGTACCCATATAAGATAGGGAGGTGCTGAGGTTTCTTAACTGCTCAGTGGGACGAGGAAGTCCCAAATTCATGGATCAACCAGTTCCTTTACGCTATATACTTAACTATTCATTTCCAGGATTTAGTATTACCTTCCATTATGTATTTAACAAATTATTATAACAGCCTATTTTTAAGAGGTAGGTTTGTGATATATCCATGAAGAGGAGTCTCCTAATTCTCACCTTTCACCTTGCAGTTTTGAACTATCTTTTGGTGGCTGCATTTATTTTGTTCTGCATGTGTATTTGCCAACAGCATTTGGCCAACATCAGGTGGTTTCTCTTCCTAAACATTACCACACTGATTTGATGTAAAGCTGAGTTCTGAAACCTAGAAACTTCATTAGGTAATTAATCGGGTGTCTCATTTTGTGGTATTTTTATGTCAAACTTCCAATGAAACTGAGTGTTTTTCAGGTTGTTAAACATTAGTTGGTGGGATTTTTATGTACTTTGTTGGTCAAGATAATGAATCTAACTCGCCATCATAAAATGGAATTTTGTTGTAATGTACAGTAGTTTAAATGGGCTCTAATGTTATCACAGATATTTTTGGGTATTTAAGGTTCTGGCCTTGTGGTTAAACATGAAAGGTTATGTAGATTATGTGATGGTGGTGATTACTTTTATGTATGGCAGTCATTCATGACTAGTTTTTCTGTATGTAATGCTTTTTCTTGTGGTTTTATGACATTTTTCATCATTAGTACAGTGCTCTTGTATGTTTGGTTCCTCTATCATTTCTGATGTGGGAATGCAAGGTTCACTGTGGATGTTGTAACTTTTGAAGCTGCCCTTAGTCTCAATTGGGGCATGGGGCAGATTAGTGAATGGTATAGTTGGTGGGGTATGAGGCTGAACTCCAGTAAAACGAAACCATAGTTGATTAGTAGGTCCCATACAGATTTTCCACCCCATCCTACCCTCCAAGTCGATAGAACTGCTGAATGAGTCTGAAGCTTCAGCCATTCTAGGTGTAACTTTTGACTCACATTTTACTTTTGAGAAACATTTAGTGAAAGTTTCAGCAAATGCTACACCAAAGTTAGGTATTGTACGAAAGGCCTCATATATATATATATATATATATATATATATATATATATATATATATATATATATATATATATATATATATATATATATATATATATATATATATATATATATATATATATATATAAACTGATAAAATCAGTGCAACTTGTTTTAGGTCATTTGCTCTTCCTTTATGAGAATACTGTTTTTGGTGTGGATGTCTGCTTCTGCCAGAGATTAATCTCTTAGATAGAGTTGTTCGTGATGTTAGGTTTTCTGTTTCCTAATATTAGCTGTCGATGGTCATTTGTTTGTCAATATTCTGTAAGTTGTATTTTAACAGAGATCTTTCTCATTCTCAATTGATCCGTAATCCCTGTTTTCCTGCGAGAGCAACCAGATTGCTGAACAGCAGCACCAGTATGCAGTAAATGTGCCTTGCTGTTGAACTTTTCACTTCCAGAGGTCCTTTATTCCTCACACCGTTGGACTATGGAACAGTCTCCATGAGGATGTTGTGCAATTGGAAGTGAAAGTTCAAGTGAAGATCCAATGCATTACAAGGCATTCATTTTTTGGTCAGCCAGACCTTCAGTATGTGCAGGTTTCCATAACCTTTCAACTGGATCTCCTATTATCACTTTTTCTTCCCTGGTCATGTAGTTGGAAGTTTTCATGACATACATGCCACAACTACAATAAGTTGCATTACATCCATTCTTTTGTCTTGTACTGTAGTATTATACTATGTATTGTTGTTGGTCTTGGTAATTTATTTTATTTTGCCATTTGCTTTTTTCACATACTCTGTTTCATTAATGGTACTTACTTCCACTTCTTCCATAGACATTTTCCTGGTTAACCCCCAAAATACTTAATAAACATCTTTCAGAGGTTCATTATCTTACCTTAGGAAGTATTAAGGTCATTTTCTTTCACTACACGAAAATGAAAATTAGCTCAGTGAGTTTTGCAATATATATAGAATAGCAATGCCCCTAACGAACAAGAAGACCTGAGCAATCTGTCAAAAGTGGCCTCTTATGTATATTGATGTCAACTAGCGTACGTATATTTCAGGATTTTAAATGTGTGATGGTTTCAATAAAGTTATATTTCCTTCCATCTTATTATGCTAATTGTTGTTGTTTTCATATATCATAGCAACAGTTATTTAGATGCTGGTATTTGAAGGCATGCGATAGCAAGGTTGTAAGCGGTTATTTACAGCTTTGCAGTGAAGTTGCATTGAGACTAAGCTTGTATGTTCTTGTTGCTTTTTATGGTGTGCCTGTCAAATTTCTTCACTTTTTATGGTCATCTAATGAATTGGTCAGTTTACTGATATAATTGTATCTTCAATTTGGATTACTTTGTGCATTTGACCTTAATGGAATTTCCTCTACTTCCTTAGCAGCTTTGAGGTTGAAAAGCTGTCTTTAAGGTAGTTTATTGAGAAGTGGAAACAGTTAGAAAGTCCCAAACCTGCATTTGCCCAGTTGTAGTCAGTTGCATAGTATAGTTACAATTTTTTCTTTCAGCTTTGAGCTATATGTTGTTTATGACAAAGTTAAGGCTCAAGCCTGCAAGTCAGATTCAGATTTTGTGTATTGGTGGTTAAAAGTTTAATCAGTATTTCAGTTACTGTGTTGTTTCAGCTAATATTTAACAAGTATTAAAGACGTGCTATGGTACAAAAGGTTTGATTTCAGTCATAGTAAGTGTTCTTAATGTACATTGTCAGACTTTTTGATGGTCTTGTGGTAGTGATTGCAGATTGGCTTTCAGTGGAAATTGTTTGACCCTTTTGATTTTAATAGTATTTGGTTGGATTTGTCTTCTCAAGTTATTAATAGTTATGTATGATGTAGGCATCATTTTAGAAAAGTAGCAGTTTACTTGTTGGTAGGCTAATGATTGAGGACTCACTGTGGTTTCATGAAAGAAATAAGGAACACATTGCCATGAAAGTTTGTCTTTAAGGATCCTTCAAAGCTTTCTTAGTCCACATTCCAACACTACTGTATCTTGGAGAACCAGTATATTCAAGCATATCCGTCGGGTCCCAGGGATATTTCTAATAGAACCAAGCATATGTGTTGTCATTTTATAGCAAATGTCAAGGAAACTGACAGTCCTCAGGCAAAGGTGGACCAGAGGTGTTTCACTGATATTTGATTAACACAAAGTTGTACTGTGCTCACATTAAAATGAAGTTGTTTGTAAACCTCTATAATTGCAAGTTAAAATTTGTGAGAATTGCCAGATGTTAGTTTTAAGGGTCTTATTCATTGCCAACTTTTGCTTAGTTTCTGAGCAACTACTGAAAGTTCTGGTAAGAAGGGAAAAAACACTAGTGAGTTGTATGTTACTAAGGTGTACAAAAGTGAGAAAATCTTTTGGAATCAGTTTTCACTTGACACCTCCCACCATAGTGTTAATTAGAATTAGTTCTGGTAAATTTTTCAAAACCCAAACTTAGTGTACCCCCTAGGACTTATCAACATGCTTCTCTGAGACCATCATAGTTCTGGAAAATTTCTGTCCATTTCCCTAGTTTTTTCTTTTTTCCTTTTTAGGTGGTAAAGCTGATCTTCCTCTTGTAAAATATATAGAATGCTTTCATACAGTGATCATAAATACCTGATTTGACAATGAGTGCAGGGCAGAATATTTTACAAGGTCACTTTTTTTTTAAGATCTTGGTATTTGAAATTACTAGGTTTATTTTTTCAACCTTTTCTCACTTCGGCCTGAAGCTTTGCAATCAGTGTAATTCTCTGACAGAAAACTGAGCTTAGGACTAAGTTTAAATTCCATGACAGTGCAAATGTAGTTGGGCTACTGAAGAACTTGCAGCACTGAAATTGACACCCAAAAGATGCGACAAGATGGTTAAATTCAGTCTTGTGGTTCTTGACAATACTGCTCTATTTTTGTGCCATAAAGTCAGTGTTTACCCATTATGGGTTTGGTGTAGTAAATTGAGTGTTATGCTATATATCATCCGACTATGTTTTATGTTAGAGGAAGAATATAGTTGAAAGCGTATTCATATTAATATCTGAGTATGTTTTATGTTAGAGGAAGAATATAGTTGAAAGCATATTCATAATAATGTTGAAATTTAAAGTCCACTCGTAGTTTCAAGACATGTCAGGCAACTAGTAATGCATTTAGAATTGTGATGTTCTGTAGTGTTTTTTATACAACTGTATAATACCAAAAAAAAAAAAAAAAAAAAAAAGTTTCAACGTAGGAAAAACCTATTTTCAGTAGTCGCTGTTGAGTCCTCAAGGAGTTTCCTTCCATGGGTCTGTCAGAGCTCCATGGTGACCACACTAATATCAAAGAATTCTCTTTTAGTTGGTCTTTTGGCAGGTTATGCGTTGCAATGATAAACATTATAACATGATGGAGTATACTGTATAATGGTCTCAAAGATAGAGGGCACTTTCCCTTATCTTCAGTGAAGTTGTACCCAGTTTTCCATCGTCAAAACCTACTAGAAGAAGTGATTATTACGCATGTGCAGTCAGCCATATAGACAAATAAACGGGCAAAAAGACCAAGAAGCCATAACTTTCTGTTGGTCAGTGCAGGATGATCCCTCGCCCAAATCCCATGCCTTTTCATCAGGGAGTGTTGAAGCTCTTTTAAGCTTAAGAAAGGATTGAGGACACTTCTGGATTTTCTAGGCCTAGCCTAAGTAGTTTAGTCCTTAGCCTAGCCTACATGACATCAGAGGAATAAGTTCCTCTCTGCCATTTAAGAAGACTTGTCTGTTCATAGGATTTTGAATGCTGGTTCTTGGCTTCGCCAGACCACTTTCACTTCCTTCTACCTGAAGGACTTTGCCCACAGGTCCTTGGACACTTTTTCCTTGAGTCTGGTGGTGGCTGCTCAACAAATTGTGTAGCTCATCCAGTACAGTTAGCTTTGGTGGCTTTCTTAGCCTAGCCCAAATTGTTGAGTTCTTAGCCTAGCCTACCTAGTTCGAACCTATCTATCATACCAACTCTTCAATATCGTGGAGCATGTTCTTTGGGTTTGTGACTAATAAAGGAGATGATTTTCCCCTCTTCTGGAGTTTGGGATTGGGGTAGGTTAGGTTGGATACAGTTCCCATCTTAATTCTTCTTGTGCCTACAAGCATTAGGGTCAGTCTTTAAGCTTTACGTAATGTTGCTCAGGAACAGCACCATGGTGGTTCCTTAGCCAAGATAAAGTCGGGTGTTGTCATATCATCATGGGGCAACTCCGCTTTTGAGTGACTTACTGAACTTATGTCATCATAGGGGATCTCCTCCTCATTGTATGTCTCCTCTGTTGACGATGCACATTCCATTGACAGTACTAGGACATCTCTGTCTACGGTGCGAAGCCCTTTGACAGTGCACAAATTGACAGTAGGTTACTTAGCATGTAATCTACAAAGAACATCTTATCATAGGACATCCCCAGGGTTTATCCTGTCATCTTTTCTGTATACAGTGCTGATGAATGGGGTTGCAGTAGCATGCTCAACACAGACGTCAATCAGACACATTCCAGGATGAGTTATGTATGTCAGACAGGTTCTGTCACTGGAGTCTGTGCCCATGCACAGGTACAGGAGTTTCACTCCGGCAATATGAAGTGATTGAGCATGCCTACTTTTCCTTATCAGTTTCTACTACCAGATTGGTTTTAATACCAATAATGTGTATACAAGAACTTTTATGTTCATGGAATTTTGGATGATGGTTCTTAGCTATGCTAAACCACTTTCACTTCCGGTATCGATGAGATCTTACTGATAAGGACAGTGGTATTGATCGAGACACTGATCTCTTTCTTTTCTAGTTGCTTTCTTCTCTACCGAGATAGGTAAGAAGATAAGACCTATCAGATGGTGTTGGACCCATATAATACACTTGACTGAAGTATTCCAACTGATATAACATTTGTTTTGTACACACGTTTTTCAGTGGCATACCCTTCCTCTCTCTAGCTAAAGGAGAAAGGAATGGTATCAGACACGTATTGATAGATACCTTAGCTTCTTGTCTGATCAGATATATCTGTCAACAGACCTGGAGGCTAAGTTCTATAAACTTATTTCCAATCAAGAAAGGGTGTATGGAGCCCCTATCCTGGGTCCCCGTGCTGTTACATTACTCCTGTGAGGAGTGGGAGATGTAGGCAGTAATTGCTGCTTACAATCCTGTGTATGGTAACGATACCACGATATTAACATGCCCCCCAAGGTCCTAGTGTCCTAACATGTCAGGTCTGCAACAGTGGTAGTACTCAGACAGACGTACTTTCGGTACGATGGCCAACAGGGAAATCAAAAGCGAAATGGCACTTTTTCGATAAAGTCGGTGGATATGTCAGTTGATCTTGACATTTGGTTCTTGCTCAACCTTGAAAGAAGATTTATCATACTCTTTCTTCTCTTGATTTCTTGTTGTTGGCTCTGTTCTGATCTGCTTATTTTGCATATTCGAAGGTGATCATTTAGACTGGTCGTTTTCCTTCGATGGTCCTGTGGCACCAAAGACAGTATGACTTCTGTGTTACCCCCATTATCTAGTCTTGCAACCCACAGCTAACAACTGGTTTGTTAGCTTCGAACTGCTTGAGAAACGATGGCAGAGGGATCCTTTCTTTAGATAAAGAACTGATCAACTGAGCGTACCATGAAACTTCCTACTGGACATCAGTACGTTTTGGGTAAGATCTCTAGAAGGCAAAGTCATCCATATGTCTCTGTCACTTTCAAAAAGGGCATGTAGTTTGAGCACTGGGATAGAATATATATGTGAAATTCTAGAATGTATATGTGAAATTCACACTCATATCCTATTACCTTGGGGTGTTGACCATAGTCAAAGGGTTCATTTCTCTGCCTAGGGGAATGACCTTCCAAACCTGGCTTGCCATTTCTTTGTGGTCATCAGTACGTTAGAGGCAACATCTCTGGGGCCACAGTCATCCATCAGTCCGTGGCATTCAGGAGGAACCTGTTGATCTGGTACTAGGATAGAATGTAATTGTGCAGCTCACATTCTTATCCTTTTACCTTGGGTTATTGCCCACAGGTCTTTGTACTCCTTTTTCTTGGATCCTTGATGGATGCTCAGTAAGTCATGTAGTTTACCCAGCTCTTTAAGGACAGGTTGCATCTCGCCTAAGGTGTGCGGCTACAGGGAGAAGGTGTGGGCGGGACTGGCTTCCTACCTGCCTCCTGTTTTCCTTCCTCTTCCAGTGGACAGAGGAAGAGTGAACAAGCCGTCACAAGCTGGACTGGCGTGCATGCAGGTGATCTACATGACTGAGTATCCAATCTATAATCCAGTTTTGCTTGGATTAAAAGATGCATTTCCTATCTTCTCTCTAGCAAGGAGAGAGGACTGACTATGGCAAGCCAGTTGGTTATTTTTAGCTACATAGTCTTCGACAGTGTGGGTTCGTCTGTATCTTTCGAATCAAGGTTTTCATACTTTCCTTTGATTTAAAGTGCCCAGAAGTCTGGCAGTTGAACATCACAGATGTTCAACAGATCAGAGGTATCCTTCCTTTGCTCTGTCATGACCAGGAAGAGAATACCAGGTGAGTTGAACTACCAGTCAGTTCAGAGAATTACTTGGAATCCTCCCTCCAATACAGTAGTAAGTCTGCATATGTAAAGACTTGAGGGTTTGTATTTGGTAGGAACAAATGACAAATTTTTAATTAATTTGTATTTTTCCTAACATACAAACCTGAGGTCTACATAAAAGTCCCACCTCTTACCACCCCTCATTCTTTTATCTGAGCCAAGTGGTAAACTGAAGAGATTGAATGTATACCGGTTGGGTGGGCGGTACTTCCGCCCCTACCATAGGTAACTGTTACCATAACCGCCTTGCAAAAGTTTAATGGCCAGACTTTCCAGCTTTGCTGAAGGATACCCATATGTAAAGACTGAGGGTTTGTATGTTATGAAAAATACAAATTAATTAAAAATTTGTCACTTTTTGAAAGTTTAGTCACTTAATTTGTCCTCAAGAAATTAACAGGTTATGGAATGGCTGAAGCTGTCAAATTTTTTAAATCCCAACAACCCAAAGAAAAAACATTTCTGGTCCCAGGTCAAGCCACAAGTTTCCAGCCCCATTCTTTATTCCAAATACCCGCAGGTTTTGGTACCAAAGAACGAGAAACTAAACACGAACTTATGTTTTAGGGTGAAGTTCTACACTGACTTACCTAAGCATGTTGGGTCTGGTTGCAGTATAGTCACACCTTCCCCCAGCAATAGTTAGCATACTCCCCCCGTTGGGAAGACCCCTGGTTTTCCGTTGTGGCGCCTATGGGATCAGGACTAACTATACCCCTACTGATACACAGTATAGTCGAATTTGTTCGAGCATGTGGCACTAATGTTTTTAATACTATCTTGGATGATCACCTTGTATATTTGGAGGCTTCTTCGAAAGAGACATTTCTGAAGAAGGCCAACAATGTACTTACTTTACTAATATCATGTGACCTAGGAAAGGCGTGTGGATTTGCCTTTTTAATGAGGGACACTAAAATTATTCTCGGCCCTTGTAGAGAAAGTGGTATGTTTGTGCTAGGGTTTAGAAAAATAGTACCCTCTGGGATGTTTGCCATGACCTCTAGGTAAACTTTTAAGTACTTGAACTGGGCATTATGTGTTGTCTGCTAAATTGAGTTTTCATATCAAAATAGGTTTCCTTCTTAAAGGATTCTCATTCTTGACCAAAAATGATGGGCCAGGGGACAATAATAACTGATGGTCAGCTGCTTGCATGATGTATTGCCCGTCTAAGAGAGCCCAATTCACTAATACAAGCTCCTGATGCTAAGCAGTCAAGAAAATCGCCTTTTGCAACATGTGAGTTGTGGTTGTATTCGGTCCGCTAAATTGAGGGGTTGACAGAAGTGTCTAAGCACCTTATTCAAGGACCAAGTAATTGGAGGCCTTTTGGGAGCAGGTCTTTGTAGTGCAAAAAACAAGAGAAGGGAAGTGACAATTTCTATACAAGTCAGTCCCGAATCCATAAAGCAGGGGTTCCGTTAATGCTGCCTTGTATGCCACGATTGTTGTAACCGCAAGGCGTTTGTCTCCTAAAAGGTATATAAAAAAATGTAGTGTTTTCTTAGAAATCTCAAGAGGGCTTTCAGTAAGGATATAATCTAACCATGTCTCCCATGTGGACTGGTATTGTCGGATAGATGATGTCCGTAGTTTTTGCACTAGGCACCTAGCAGTGTTGGGCTAGTAATTTTCATGGTAGACACTATTTAAAAAATCCACACGTGAAGGTCTTGGCTCAGAAAGGAGGGTGCGCAGACAACTTTCCCTCCTACTCTCTGGGATAGAACAGCAGACAGTAGTGGAATTGATCTCTTTGCCTGTTGGAGTAATAGGAACCAATGCCTGTTTGGCCAATTTGGGCTACAGTAATAAGTAAACTGTTCCTTTTGAAAGTTAGAAACTTTATCAAAACCTTCAAAATCTGGGACAATGGAGGAAAAAAGTATATTTTCCTCCATTTGTTCCAGTCTTGTAGGAAGGCATCTCTTGCTGTTGTTTGACTGTCCAAGTACAGAGACACATACACTGGGAGTTTGTGATTCTCGTATGTGGTGAACAGGTCCACTTCTGGTTGTGGAAGTATGTCAGCTATTGTTTAACAAGAGTGGCTGTCATTTTCCTTGATAGTCTGCTATTTTGTTGAGAGACCCTGTGATGTGAATTGCAGACAAGTGCCACTTGCTTGGAGGTGAACGTGATCCCGACCTCTTGATGCAGGACATTGCAGTCGTGTCTAGAACCAACAAAATGTGTGTCTTTTGGAGGTTTGAGTCTTTTGAGAGACAAACAGACAGCCATCAGCTCCAGGAAATTGGTATGACAATTCCCCAGAGTAGCTGACTACCTCCCTGCCTCCTGACAATCCTCATAATGTCCTCCCCAACCTGTCAATGAGGCATGTGTGTGTGTTGTCACTTGTACAGATGGAGGAGTAAGGATGACCTGTTTCACCAGAGATTCCTTCCATGGTCCAAGGCCGAAGTATCTCCCCAGCGTTTTGATTCTTTCGATGAGGTCAGTCTCGCATGTTTTTTCTTGCGTGTGATATCCAGAACTTGTTCAGATTTTTTTAGCTGCAATCTGAGTATTGGATCAATTACTGATGGGACGGCAGCAGCCCCATCATACATTCTAATTGCTATCTGGAAACTCTGGGCTTTGCAAGGAATGTTTTGAGGTCTTAATTTATTCTGTTTTGATTATTGATGGGGAGAGACAACAGGCCGTGAAGAGTATCCCAACACAGTCCCAGCCACTGAAAGCGCCTGGTGGGCTTGAGGCAGGATTTTTTCCAATTTATTATACAGTAAAACTTTTTGACTACTGTAGTCTGTTGACCACTGCTCTTAGGTTTATCAAGCACTCTTTTCTTGTGGGCCCTCAGATTAACCAATTATCTAGGTAGGCTATCAGTTGTATTCTTTCTTGTCTGAGTTCTTGAACAACTACCATTGCTAATTTTGTAAAAATTCTTGGGACAATGTTTAGCCCAAAGGGCATTACTTTGGACCTGTACATATATTACCCTAGGAAGGGGTGGAAGGGAACAGCGATAGGAATGTGCCAACGTGCATCTTTCAGATCTATAGAAGCTGTCCAGGTCCCTTTCGGAATGATTGAACGTACTTGGGTAAAGTTAGTCATCTGGAACCTTTGGCAAACAATGTGCTTGTTCAATGTTGATAGGTCGAGGATCACTCTTCATTCAGAGGAATCCTTTTTGGGGACTGGAGAGACATGCTTGGTGGTGAATATAAGCATATTTCTCTCTGGCTCCCTTTAATGGCCTTCTGCACGTAATCTTCCAGAGAGGGGTCTGGTTTTTGGAGGAACTCCTTTAAAGGAGAGTGTTCCTGATAAGACCAATTCCACCCCAGCCCAATGAAAATAATGCCGTGTTCCCAAGGGGAAGACTTCCATGGCCTGTGGTGTTGTTGAAGCCGACCCCCAATCATACAATCCTATTGGTATCTGCCTCTTCCTCTGCCTATGCCTTTGTTAGGCATTCCAGGTGTTGCTTTTCCTTTTCTCCTATAAGAGGGTCTTTGGACCTTGTGAAAAGGGTGTATGTATGTATATATATATATATATATATATATATATATATATATATATATATATATATATATATATATATATATATATATAGTATATATATATATATATATATATATATATATATATATATATATATATATATGTATATGTATGTATGTATGTATGTATGTATGTATTATCTATCAGTCTTTCTTGGATGACCATGGAAAATGGCCTTAATTCTGCCATTGCCTCATTTTGTAGTCACTACCAAATTCTGAAAATCTGCCTTCACATGATTAATTATTTTGAAAGTGAAGGGACAGAAGGTTCGGGCTACTTGGTGACCAACTTGGGTCTTATTCAAAATGGAAGTAGGGATCCATTTTCTGTTGACCTGGTAAAGGGTGTCTTCTATACCCTTAATGCTACAGGCACAGGTATAACTGTTTCTTTTAGTGGTTTCTCCATGTCTGGTGAAGGTGGTACCAGGCGCTATTCTTTATTAGGGAATGCTGCCCTGTCCCTAAATTCTACATGTACAACTTTGATCATGGTTTTTCTCTCATTAAATAGGTACTTACCATTGGGAGAGAAAATGTATATTGAGGCATCTCACCAAGGATTATCAGCATCATCAGGGGTGATTATTGGAGCCGCTGTTATGTTTTGATCTGAAGTTTTGTAGTCCAAACTGACCATTTTGTTGTTTCCAGTTGGAATTTTGACATTAGACCTTTGTTGGGCAGAATTTATATCCACTCTCACTTTTCGGTTTCAGAATGCAATATTTTTGCACTTTTGGGTGTACGAGACTGACCTAATTTCCTTTTGGGAATCACGTATCATGTCCCTTATACATTACCAATCTTGGACCAAGTCAGCTTTAATGTTACTCATAATTTCCATACGGAATTGATCAAATGTCACAAACTGCGTATCCCTTTTGGGGGAGTTGCTGTCTTGACTGAGCTTCAACCGCTGAACTATAACTGCCTGTTCACCAAGGGGCAGTCCTGGGTGAATTACTATACCCCTTTAAAATGTTGTCATTTCAGTCGGGGTTAGGTGGATCCTAGTATCCCTTTTGGGGGAAAGATCCTCTTCAGTATCTGATACCTGCATGGGGAATAGAATTACTTCTGGAAGGTTTCTCCCATGGTTAGCTGAAATAAGTGTCCTTGATCCCTCTGGGTTCAGCAGGGCCATTTCAGTGGCAATGTCCACTTTATGTTCATTAGCAGGAATGTCACCCCCATGTAAAGATTCCTCTACTACCTCCACAAGGTTAACCTGGGAGGTACTGGGGACTGATGTGACTGGGTTTTGGCCCAGGGATAGATCTTGTTCTGAAAAAGGGTTGAATATCTGCTGCTGGAGTTCTGCCCTAAAGATGTATCTCCCCCCTTCTTCACTCCTACTGAACCCAAGTACGTATCGAGACAGCTTAAAACGAGCTGTTTCGTCCTTAAAACTTGCTGCCAGGAAGATACTACAAATTTCACACATACCTGGTATCCAACCAAATTTTCCTGGTTTTTTGCAACGACTATGCTCATGGCAGGTGATATGGCTTGTACCCACTGGGAAAAAAACGAACTGAACAGTTTGCTGCAGAACACTTGAGCTGAGGATCCTGCATAATGGCAGCCCTGTAGTGATATAAAAGAAGTTTTTATTAGAAACGAGTCAGTACTAATTATCTGTAATCATTATATAGATAGTATATTCGATATTACAGGCTAACTTGACTACAAGTGTGTATGTAATCCTCATATAGATAGTAAATTTGATATTACAGGGTAACTTGATTACAAGTGTGTAGCTGTAATATTTTATTTACCACATTGCAATATGTGTTGAATACCTATATTAGCTTAAACACTAAGATTTAGGTTAATTTTGACACCAGTATATAGCTATATTACTACAGTACATACTATTAGGCCTTTTGTAAGGGCTATGTGAAATTTAGTTTTTGAATGTCATGCCATTCAGGCTAACTGATATAAATAATTTGTTTATCTAACCCAGGCTGCTGTTTTATATGACTTAGGTTAATGTTTCCAGCATAATCTACATTAGACTAAGAATAGAGGATTTCTTAGAGGGTTCGCGCTTAACCTATTCTGGGCCACTGCCTAGTTTAGGCATATTTAAATCACACTTAAAGATATAAACTACACAGGAAAGAACCCCTATAATCTAGTTTACTGTTTTATCTGACTGAGATTACACTTCATCTGATATTCGGCCACTGCTTTATGTAATCTAAACTACTGTTTAGGCTAATAATAGGATATTCCATAAAGGGATTCCTATTTAATGTAGTTAGGCCACTCCCAGGTCTAGGTTTGTAACACCTTTAAGGATACAGGCTACATAAGCCTCCACTAATATGTAGCCTAACAAATAGTCTACTGAGCCATAAAAAACTATGTTACTGTTTATATCTAATCCTAGGCTATTTGATCCAGACAACCGGTTAGGCCAATAATAGGATATATCTCAAAGTGTTCTCACTTAACCTAGTATAGGGTATTGCCTAACCTAATCCAGATTATTTATATCACCCTTAAATGTATATGCTATATAAAACAGAAATGTGTAGCCTTGTAGCTAGACTGCTATTTGTCTAGCCCAGGATATTGTTTTATTTAATCCCAGGCTACCTTGTCTTAAGATACTCCTAGTGTAGGTTATTACCTATATAAAACAGAAATTGACTAGTATGTAACCATATAGCTAGGCTACCATTTTGTACAGCCAAGATTAATCACTAATCTAGGCCACTACCTAATCAAAGTTATTAATTCACACTTAAAGTATGGGGTACATAAAACAAATTTGCTTTAATATGTAGCCTTAATGCTAAGCTACCATTTAATCTAGTCAGGATAAATGTTTCATCTAGTGCTACCTGGTCTGCTGCCTAATCCGGATTATTTACATCCTGGTCAAGTATAGGCTATATAAAAAAGAAAAATTTTACTAATATGTAGCTTTATAGCTACTGTAGGTTACCATTTTATTTTGCCCAGATTATCATCTAATCCTAGGGTCCTTGGCCTAAGTTAGGCTACTGTTTTAGGCCCATAATCAGATATTTCTTAAAAGTTGCCATAATTTAGATTACTGCCTAATCTAGGTTACTTGGTTCACACAGGATATGTGATCCTAGGTTGTAGGTTACAGGACAACAACCCCTATTTATCCAGTCTAAATTATTCTCAGTCTGATCGAGGCAACTGCCTAGATTATTGTAGACATCATCATATCAGAAAAGATTTTCTATATTAATGATAAATTGTGGAACATTTCTTTTAGTTAAAACATCTAATTGAAATGACAGATTTTGAAAAAATTAGCACTTTTCACATTTAACAATAAGCGATTAGGACTTAAGCGCCGTCCATGAGTTAACAAGAAAATCCAGGTTTTCGGCTTTCACACAATTTAACAATTCCAAAAGTTTAAAACTAGAAAGTTTAATGGGAACTTAAAACTAGGCACTTGACTCTCTTCCTTAGGTGATTCCTATTATGAAATATGGAGCACTGACAAATGAAACTGATCCAGAGTGACCACAGAAAGTAATGACTTCTTGGTCTTTTGGCGGTCCATTTGCCGACAATATGGTTGACTGCACATCTGCGATAATCTTCTTCCAGCAGGGTTTGATGATGGAAAACTGGGTACAGCTTTGCTGAAGTTAAGGGAAAATGCCCTCCTGTCTTTAAGTCCATTATATACTCTATCACGTGTTATAATGTTTATCATTACGACACATTGCCTGGCCCAAAGGCCAACTAAAAGATAATTCTTTGATATCAGTGTGGTCACTGTGGAGCCCTGACAGACCCATGGAAGGTAACTAATTCTTTGATATCAGTGTGGTCACTATGGAGCCCTGACAGACCCATGGAAGGTAACTGCTTGAGGATGAAGCAAGCGACTACGCTATCAAAAAAGTTTTTTGTACTTTTAACACTGTAATTCAAGCCATGCAGACATGCAATCAGTGTTTGGCATTCCTTTGGTATTTATAGTCTGGTTTGCAAACTGCAGTTTTGGAATTGATTTTGCTTGTGAACTATATTGGGGTAAAGGTTTTTCCGAATGTAGGGGAGGTGATGCTGACTAGATGGTAATTTAGGCTTGGGCTCGAAAGCTCTTCGGAGTTAAATTCTAATCTGTGCTGTTCAAGCAAAATCTATCGTTAAAATGTGAATGATGATGATGATGATTTACATACTCTGTGCCAGTTATGATGATGATGATTTACTTACCCTGTGCCAGTTATTCCCTTTCAGCGCTGAATGACTTCATACGTCCCAGTGCTTGGTTTTTGGCCTAAATTTTGTATTCCATTCCAGTTTTGCTATTTTTATTTGAAAGAATTTTGCTTTATAGGTTCTCATCATAGTTGGTCATGGTGATTCTTGTCTTTTAGCATAGTTTCCATCTTGGGTTTTTGTGTATGATTAGTTTATCCATGTTCAGTATGGAGCTGTTCACAGTTGTGTTTCAGTTATTTGGATGGTTGTTGAAATAATGAGTAAAATGGAATGAATTTTGAAGAAAGTTACTTATTTAAATTTACTTGGAAAACTTGTCAGTCGTATGAGTAGAAGTTTTCATTAACAAGGGTTTTTTTATCTTGTATTAAAATTATGAATTATGAGTTTTTTTCCAGTACAATATGTTTAATGATGTAATACATTAAATAGTATTGGGGTTTTTCAAGAGTTTTTTAGTTTATGAGTATATCAGTGTACTGTATATGTATGTATATAATATTGATATCAACATACAGTAATGATCATTTAAGATGTCTGAAAACTATAGTCAAACAATTTCTAGTTTGCAAAAGAACTACTAGCATTGAAGTAAACTTGATTGATGCAGAATATTTGATTTATTACAATCTTTTCCTTTATGTATTATCATCACATTTTGCAGTAATTCCAGTCATGTTAACTCATAGTACATGTATTGTACTTACAAACTTTTCTTCTCTTTCAGGTAAGTAAGATGAAGGCAGCCACTGAGTGAAAAATTTGATGTTAAGAAACAATTTTCTGACAAAACGAGGATTGTATATCCTGCTGTAGATAAGTATAAACTCTACTGTATTATGGATTATCTAAAGTTAATGCAAGGTCCTTGTTGTGTGTAAGGTTTTCCGTAACAAGTTAAATATATTGATTTCACAGCACCAGGATATTGGTAATTAGATATTGCTTCTTGGATGGATTCTTTTGATGTTTTATCTATGGCAAACATATTACATTTAGTACAGTTCCAGTACTGTTGGATAACAAACAAGATATTTAAGACATTGGAAGATAAATAGGCTGCCCCTCACCTGCTGTACAATGATGTGGCATTGTTTTGTTAACTAACTTGGATTCAAACAGTCAGTTTCAACATCTCAAAGATTAAAGTCAGGTTTTCGTTCATGTGTGGAAGTGAAACAGTGTCATTTACAGTACAATGCCCATTTATACCCAATCTTAGTGGATTTATATTTTATGAAAATCCTAATGAGTACATAAGTAGGTTCACATAAATTCTTCCAAGTGTAGTACAAAGAAACAATATTTTTTTATTTAATGTGCACAAAGTCATTGGGGAAAAAAATAAAAAACCATTAATTTTTTAAATAGGTAGAAGTGTCCTAAGTCATCTCTGTACAACATTTTCTTTTTTCAGTTGAAGCCAGGTTAATAGAAAGTAGTCACCAGATAGACAGATGAGAATAATATGTAATTTAGTGCAGAGAAATTTCAAGAAATCTTTTATTATTACTGTATTATTATTCTGCAGATGAACCCTATTCTTATGGAACAATCCCCCAGGGGCCATTGACTTAAAATTCAAGCTTCCTAATAATGTGGTGTTCATTTGAAAGAAGTAACAGAAGGTAAAGGGAAATCCAGAAAGAGATTAATTATTAGAAAAGTAGATAAAAAATAAATACTGTATATAAGTATTAAAATACAAAGAGAATTGTATTAGGGTAGTAATACATTGCATCTTCGCTTGAACTTCTGAAGTTCCAATTGCGTAACATCCTCATGGAAACTGTTCCACAGGCCAATGTTGTGAGGAATAAAGGACATCTGGAACTGAGAAGTTGAAAGCAAGGCACTTTTACTGCATACTAGTGCTTCTGTTCAGTGAATCTGGTTACTATCAGCAGGAAAAGGGGATCAGGGATCAATTGTGAATGCGAAAGATCTTTGTTAAAATACAACCTATGAAAAACTGACAAACAAGAGACCATCTGTTGATGATCCAAGTCATAACTGCTAATATTAGGAAACAGAAACCTAAAGTCATAACTGCTAATATTAGGAAACAGAAACCTACCATCATGAACCACTCTTATCTAAAAGAGATAAATCTCAAGCAGAAGCAGACGTCCATACCGAAGAGCAGTACTCTAGGAAAGGAAGGACAAATGACCTAAAAACAGGTTGCATTGATTTTATCATTGTTACAAATATATGAGGCTTAAGAAAAATACTAAACTTTTATGCATTACTTGCTGAAGCTTTCATTAGGTTTTTCTGAAAAGTAAGATATGAGTCAAAAGTTACATCTAGAATAGTTAAAACTTCAGATTCATTCAGCAGAGTCCCATCAACATTTGGGGGGGAGGATGGGGTGGAGAATATGTACAAATCTGCTAATCAATAGTGTTTTTGTTTTACTAGAGTTCAGCCTCATACTCCACTGACAACACCATTCACTGATCTGGTCCTTGTCACGATTGAGGCTGAGATCTGCTTCATTTTCATAAGTGGAGACTTTACTACACCCACAAGTGTTGTATCGTCAGCATACTGAAAAATCTTATTTTCCAGGCCAACATCCATATCACTTGTATACACTTAAAAATAACAGTAGACCAAGAACACTACCATGTGGAACTATAGACACAATAGGTCTTGGTTCTCTAAAGATCTCATCAACAGCAATTTGCTGCTGCCTACCTGTAGGGAAAAATCTTTAGAACTTACTAATCATGGGAGACAATACACTAGAAATAAAAAATAAAAAGCAAAGGGAAGAAACTATCTGGATCTTCTCCACCCCAGCTATTAAGATTGTCAAGAATGTTTAAACATCCCTAGAGCAAAATGCAAATTTTGTAAGAATAGGTTCAGGATGGCAAGTATCAGGGCTAGGAACAACCTTGGTTGGTTGCATAGCTTCAAAAGCTCGATGAAGTAATTCAGCCTTTTCCTGAGGGCAAGTAACCAATCTACTATCATCTGTTAGTAGTGGTGAAATGGAAGACAAGCCTAACCCAAAGATATATGTTGCCTATTTGGTTCTCCACAGATGAGGCTGAGTAATTCCTTCAAGCTTTCTCTTCAAGGAATTATTGTGATATCTCTCAGCTGTATGGTAAGTTTTGTTCACAACATCGCAAGACTCAACAAAATTGGTGTAATTTTCATTTGAATTATTTCATCTCCACAAGTGAATTTTATTTGTTTGTCATGGAAAGCTTGTCTACATGTATCATGAAACCGTGGTTGGTCATTTGTCCTGAATTTGATGACTTTTCTGGGGACATACATTATCAAAATAGCCATCAGCATTTCATTTAACTCCTTGGGATCAGGATCTGATATAGCATCTGAAATATTAGGTGCCTGACAGGCTTCAATAATTTGATCCCAAGTGGTTCTAGACTTCAGCCAGGCTGTTTTTTTCCAACGGTGGCATTAGGAATATAATGAATTGACATATACGTCCATCTCCAGGGCTTAATGATCAGAAGTGCCTATATATTTGCAGGCCTTGTACTTGGCAATAGCTGGAACATCTGTGAATGAGTTCTAGTCTATTACCAGACACATGCTTTGGTTCCTCAGTTACCTGGACAAAATTGGAGGATACATAGAACTCAAGAGTAGACCAGCCATGTTTATCTGTGGAATTAGAATTTAGCCACTTACTATTCTTTGCATTGCAGTCTCCACAAATAACAAATGAAGAATTGAATCCTGCGACTGAGCCATACTAATCCTTTCCAAGAAACAGTCATATAGAATTGTCAGTGTTTAGATTGCAGTAAACAGCTAATATCATGCTTGTAATAATTGGTTAGGTAAAGGATAGAAAGGAAACTTGTGATGTATGAAGATTAGTGAAGCAAGTGTGCTGATGCCTTGAGAAGAAGTTTTAAATTGAAGAATGTCATTAACAAGTAGAATGTGAGCAAAAGCTTAGGCTAATTAACTGTTGGGAGTGGCAGCTCAAGTTGTGCAGGCTTAATTTTATTTTTTGCACACCAATGGGTAGGGACAAACTGAATGTGGCACACTCCTCAAGTTACAAGTGTGAAATATTGTATTTAGTAAATAGCCTATATTGTACATGGTAAAGTAGGATGAGTAGAAAAAATGTGAACCACAAAAATGACTGATGGCATGATAGATGAAGATTAATGATTCAGAATCAAAGATACAATATAAAGATAAGGTTGGGACAGAGATGAAGATTAATGATACAGAATCCAAGATACAATATAAAGATAAAGTTGGGACAAAACCCAACTGGAATGGGAAGATCATCTGCTATAATAATAAGGCATATAGTATGTTAAATGTAACTACGAGAACATTCGAGATGTTAGATAAAATAAAGCTAAATATGCTTGAATAACTCAGATATGTTGCTGTAAATTATAAGGTATAAGTGAAATGGGATTTTTGGTGCATTATTAATAAAGTAATAAAACCTAGTAATTCCCTTGAATAAGAAAGTTTTTGTAACGTTTCTGTAATCAATTTAACTTAATTTTGAATTTGAAAATTGTTTAATAAATTTCACCTTATTTTGTATACAATAATAATACTATGTTTGCCTCTGGGTAATTAATGATTTCTATTTTTTCTATTTTTGATATTGCATTTTGTAACTGCTTTTTAATGTTGGGATTGCATCACATGACATAATATTCACGGATTGGTAAACTGGACATATGTTCAGTTTTTTCCCCAGTGTCAGCCTATCTGTTGAAACATGATTTTCATCCTTCAGTTCCTGTAGCGAGAATAGGTCTAGTTTTTGCAAATTTTTCCTTATGAAAATTAAATTTGTAAAATTACCTTTCACTATTGTAGGCATAAGTTAAAACATTGCTTTTCGTTGTTGTGCTGAAGACTGTGACATCTTTGTCAAGTTATTATGTATACCTTAGTTTTACCTGACCACTGAGCTGATTAACAGCTCTCCTAGGGCTGGCCCGAAGGATTATACTTATTTTACGTGGCTAAGAACCAATTGGTTGCTTAGCAACGGGACCTTCCTACATCTTCGTCAAGTAGAAATGTAGGAAGACTAAGCACAAGATACATGTATCTTGATTATCATTCCCAACATTTATCAAGTGTAGCTTATTTCACCTGTTGTGTAAATTGATGAAAGTCTTATAAAGAAATTGTCGATTTAGTAAAGTTAGGTTAATTTTGTTGCACACAACCCAGTTGATCATACATTGCCTTAATTATGTAATTGAGAAAATCCCGTTGCCATGGGACTAACAGTTGAGTACCAGATGATTCATACTGAACATGTGCTGCCCTGTCTACTGATGCTACCTCCAGTTCCTTCCTTTTTATTATTCACATGGGACTCTGTAGAGTCAGTATATATCGTTGTTTCCCATGATTGCCTTGCATGCTGCAGAGCTTACTCATTTGTGAGTCATTTCATATTCTTCCATACCCAAAGCCCTAATCCAAGCTTACTTTAGTCTGTGTGATGTTGCTATACCAAGGAGTCACATCTGTACTTCTGCACTGACTGACCAGTTTGTATCAACTTGAGTTAAGCATACTGTATGTGGTAAGTGAGAAGTACAGTAGCTGTGAGAGTAAAGTTTTTCTTTTGATTTGTGTTTTATTTTGGGGTTGTCCCATTTCGTTTTGCAATTTGTGATAGGTTTGCAGTAATCTTCTTAACTATCTTGTTTTTTTCTTTATTCATTTTTATGCCATAGTTTGTTTTTCAGTAACACCCGGGGAAGTGATAACTTGGTCAAGCTGGGTGTAACAGTCCACAAGCCTCCAGTGTATGCCTTTACATCTCTTGCTGTTGCAAAGACTGCCTCCTCCCCATGTTGCCAAAACATGACTACTTTTTGGATTCTGTTCTTCCCTCAAAGAGCTGTGTATGGCGTAAAATTCAGATCCTCCTGCTGTAGCATCTATACCATCAAGTATGACTATAAGATTCTGGTTTGTTTTGTGCTGCTTGGTGCTCTTCTCATTTTTGTGCTGTGTACTAAATGGAGCAATTAGTGCTTGAGTTAGGGGACTTGTGCTGCTTGAATTGTGCAGTCAGTCACCATCACCATTACTTCCCATACTAGTGGGAAAGCAAAAGTCTAACCCTCCCTAGGTGGGTTATTTGAAATTTTGTTTGAAGCACTTGACTTCCAAAGCAGGAAAACTAGTGCTGATTGCTTAGTGCCACGCACTCTTCTAAAGTTAACACAGTCTGTTGAAGGGAATGCTCCCTGGGCAGGTGCTACGATGTGCTTAGGGATTGTGATGTGGATTGCTTTTCAAGGGATGGATAAGAAGCGATGTCATGTTCCAAACTCTTCAGAGGGCACTCATCAGCTCAAAACATCAACTATAGTCAATTTCATTCCTTTTGGCCACTCACTGAAGTAGTTTCAGGCAGATGTGGCAGTATGCATATTTAGTGTATGATTGACTGAAGTCAGTGTCTCCAGTATCGTAGACTACTGTGATAAAGATGCTATTTCCTCAGTATTACATCTGAATGCTTGTATATACAAAGAACCCTTACAGGCAATTGTATATCAATAATATAACAATACAAGCACATGAATACCGAGCTTGTAACAGCCTACTCAGATCAAATGCAAATGAACAATTGGCTCCTAATAAATTTTTTTTATTTCATAGTAGGTAAGTAAAACTACATCTAGCTATTCGAGCGCGAGTAATAGACATTTTTATAATTTCTTGGATGTAAATTACCTAAGTAGGTTAATTGAAATCGCTTGAGGTATTGTTTCTTTTCAGAATACTGTGTATATTTTTATAAGTTTTTCTGAGTATACAAATCATTATAATAGCTCAGTGATTGGCCACTTTCGGGACTATTTAGCCATGTAACTTGTTGAACAAAACTTTGAAATATCTTTGAGTTCCTGTCGATGAACTACACACGTTATAAAAGGCTAGCCTAGGTGTACATATTTTTTGTCATTGTTGGGCATTAGAATACTTAGATAGAATGAATAAATAAAGGTTATAAGTAAAGTAATTTTGACTGAAATGGAATGAATGTGGCTTAAAAGAAGGCCTTTAAAATTAAGTATCTGGCAAATCAGTATCATAGGCCTGTCATCATTGGTCCATGCTTCGTATTCTAGCGGTAAACAATATTAAAGGTTATTTTTCGGTTTATGGTTGTAGATATTACTTTGGTATCATAAAGTTTTTATATGCATGCAATGAATCTGTACATAAAGTTGAAATGTTAAGAAAATTTTGTGATTTGAAGAAATTGTGAGTGTAGGTTAAGTAGCCTGGGTTTGCTAATGAGATAAACCATAATTACTGAAAGCTCACCATTTGTTTGTGCATGATCTGAGTAGAATGATACGAGCTCATCTTTCGTGTGCTTCTGTTGGTATATTATCGATAAAAGTCAGCAAGTTTATGGTTTATATAAGATAGGGTGATGGTTCTTTGTATATACAGTATAAACATTCAACTATGTTACTGAGGCAATTTTGATAAATATTAGAAATATTTGTCAAAATTAACTAAAGAATTTGGAAATATTTGTTGTCAGCCAATTGTGTGCATGTGCCACATCTTTACCTGTGGGTGGACAGATGAAATAAAACCAACTATAGTTCCTTGCAGGTTTATTGTGCACGTGGTTGAACGTGTCATTCCATTGTTTCCTCTTCTGCCATCTGCTTGACACTTGCTATCCCAAGCCAGATGCTATTGGATCACTGGTTTCCTCTTCAAACATTTTTAATGATTCCAGCTACATTGCATAGTGGCTTCCCTTGAGCCTCCCACTCACTGCTGAAGGAAGTGAAGTAGACTTTGCGAAAGACACAGTTTTGGTTGTGGGTGATTCTGATGAAGAACAAGGTTTCAGTTGTGGTTTCTATTGTGTCCACATAGTTACTTAGGGCTTTGCAAAATGGGACTTCAGTTTCAGAAGTTGTGGGTTGAGTCTGTTGCATCTTTAGCAGTGAGAGCATTTAAAGCCTCCAAGGAAGGCATCAGTGGCAGAGTTGCAATGAGATGATCTCTCCTCTTGGTGCGTTGGCTTGCCAAAGGAAAAGTCTTGGTTCCATCATCCTGAAAGATATCAGTATTTGGATGAAATGCTGAGAGACAAGCATTGATTGATGATAGTTTCATGGGATCCTCCCATTCACTTCTTAACCTGATCAGTGGGTAAGGAAATTTCATATAATTCAGAACAGGACTGCTGCTTGCAAGTGCTTTGTAATTCATTTGCAACAGAGGTCACTGCCAAGGAAACCATGTCTTCTTTACTCCAGAAATAGTTCTCTTCTCTCTTATGGAGATGGATTGGAATGAGAGATTCTGCAGCGAAAATGTCACTATTCTTAAATGGCCAATGGGTACCTGAAGGTGTAAGCTCGTGTTCCGGTGCGACTGGGACCCCGATTATACTGTCAGGGCTAAGAGGATTTTTCTTTCTTGGAACTTACTTCCATCCTCTTGTTCCCAATCAACAGTGCAAAGATAGTAGATTCCAAAACCAGCAGTTAAACCACTCTAGAGCAGAACAGCAGACTTCCCTTCCACCCTTTGACTAAGGGGTCATCCACCCATAAAAGGCTTCGCAAAAATAGACTGGAAAAGATGAGTACTGTATTGGTTATCTCCTCAGATAGTACATTTCCTGGTTTGGCCAATTTGTAGAGACATTGGTTGAATTGGGTTAAGTTCAGTGTTTAGTGCCACATCTGCCACCTTCCTTTTTTTAAAATGGTTAGGTGAGTAAATCCCTCCTGTCCATTGTTCCTGTGACCATTATAGTGTATGAATAACTCAAGAAAAGTTACAGGCCTTGCTGGATGAGGTGAGGTCAGTAAAAGTGAGAAGGTGATCGAAAGGTTCCATAGGTTCCATATGCACCACAGGGTTTGTACATTTGTTGCATTGTCATCTTGAAGAAGAGTGGGGTTTGGAGGCTAATTTTAGATTTTTGTCCACTCAACACATTCCATCTCGTGTCATCATCCTGAGTAGAGACCGTAGAATCTGAGGAGTTCATTAATTTCATCATTCTGTTCTTTGTTACAATGAGGGATGTAGCCACAAAGTGTAGCTTGGTCAGTGTGAGAAAAGAAAGTCAAAATTCTTATGAAAGATATCCTATTTTCCCTATACCCATAGGATAAGTGCATCCACTTTGGTTCAGAGAAGTACCATTTGTCTGGGTGGGAAAGATGTAACTGTTCCGTGTCCCTTTCCTTGACCTGGTCTGTGGCCTTGGTGTTAGCTTGGGCCTGTTGTTTTGGTATCCTTCTGCATTGCTACTTTGGCAACTGGCTGATCATGGTTCTTTCAAAGGACCAGTTGCAGAGGCACACATTGATATATTCAGGTCTCTTTACTCTGGGCCTCCAGGGCACATGAAATAAATTGGACTTGATGACACCCATGGTAGAGACTTATTTTGGTAAATACTTTAATTGCATCTGATCATAGTGGCAATCGTATTCTGTTTGTGGGGAGGGAGATGTTTCTGTCTTCATTTACCTCGGCTTAACTCATCATCATCGTACTTGAAAGTAACTCAAGGTATGACAATCTCAGGTACTGGTCTACATAGGAATGTGGCTGGTAGGATCTTCTTAATAGATGCAGGGTAGACATAGTCTTAATTGGCCTTTGTAACATTTGGCCAGTGCATTGTGGGGTTCAAGTATTGGTCTTGCTCTCAACTTTGAGTCTTACTCTAGTCTTGTGTCTTGTTGGTATTGAGATGTTTCTCTGAGGTTTACCCTCCATCTGAGTAATAATTCAAGCAAAGTGTGGTTAATGGTATTTATAGAAGAAACTTTTCCAACTTGAAAAGACATTTCATACAAACCCATTAACCACAAAGGAGTTACCCTCTGCCCTGCCCCTCAAGCTCATTTCCTTTTCTTTGCACAGAAAAGTTAGGAGGAGGTGGAGGTATTGTCAGAAGAGCATGCAGGGTGAATCTTTGTATCTTGACCTTACAAGTCTGGTGACTAGGATTTCCTCATTCACAGAAATTGGCTAGTCTATGATTAATGGGTTTTTATGAATACACTGAACTTACCTTATATAAAAATAAGATATAAAAAGCCTGGACTATAGTGAAAGACAGGATTTATATAGTGTTGTGTTGTATGGATGGGAGTTTTATGAGAATAAGCAAAAGTCAATAACATGTTTGTTTGTATATAAATTACCAGAACCTTGCACAGGTGACAAATTATGACAGCTTGTTGTTGGCTGCTATAAGTTTGAAAGTTTTTCTTTCCTCAGTAATTTATCTTGTCTTGTATGGTAGGTTGTGTAACAGATTTATTGATGTGATTTTTCTACTTTCCATTGGAGCTCTTGAGAATGGAAACAGAAGCAAAGATAACACTTCAAATTTGAAGCATTACAAAGAAAATTATTGTAAATTTTTGTGAATAATTGAATGGGCAAGGGAAAAAGGAGCTTGAAGTGATGATAACTTAGTTATTTTTATGAGAAAAACAGTAATTTGGGTTTCCTAATAGCATGTTTATACGGAGCTTGCATAATATTTTGGAATCTTGTTAGTGACGCTTATCCATTCAAGTAAGTATCTCTTCATTGATAAACCCATAGTTATGTGCATAGAAATTGGTCTGAAATTTAGTTAGTTCTGTTATAGTTTCATTTGTGGTCTTTTAACTGTTAGAGTTAACAGGGCAGATGATTCTATAGGGTTAGTTTTAAAGAATTATTATTATGATGGAAAATTGAAAGTTGCTGAAATATTTATTCTTTCAAAGCTAAATGTTATATAGTGTGAATTTCTGCTTCGCCAGAGATATATTTCATAGATAGAGTGGTTTGTGGTGGTAGGTTTCTGTTTCCTAATACTGGCAGCTATGACTTGGACCATTGATGGATGGTTTCTTGTTTGTCAATTTTTCATAAGTTGTATTTTGACAGAGAACTACTTTCACAATTTATCCCTAATTCTCTGTTCCTGCCAATAGCAACTAGATTTGTTGAACAGCAGCACCAATATATGGTAAATGTGCCTTGCACTCAAACATCTCAGTTGGACTCTGGAACAGTCTCCATGAGGATGTTGTTCAGTTGAAACCTCTGAAGTTCAAACAAAGATGCAATGTATTACTACCCCAGAACAATACACCATACATTTTTCTAATTTATTTATATTTTTATTTTTACTTATTGGTTTATTAAATATTTTTTATCGTACTTTATTAAATATTTTTTTTATAGTTAATTTTTTTTTTTTACTTAATAATTGCCCCTTTTTTTTGCCGTATTTCCTAAATATTTTTTATCGTACTTTATTAAGTATTTTTTTATAGTTTATTAATTTTTTTTTTTTTTTACTTAATTGCCCCTTTTTTTTTTTGCCTTATTTCCTATTATCTTCTGTAACTTCTTTCAAATAAACACCATGTTCTTTGGAAGTTTGAATTTCAAGTCAGTGGCCCCAGTAGGCTTGTTCCATGTAAATAGGGGTTTATTGTCTTAATAGTAATAATAATGCTACAGTAAATATTTGGTCTGTAATTTCAACATTGGGTTTGGTTATACCTCAGTGGGTTCAAATTGATCGGTCACACCCTATTTGGTTACTCATAAATTATTGACAGTCCCCTGCTGGAGAAAATTACAGTTCCTTTAATTGAGGTTTTTGATGATTAGAACTTTGGTGAAGGAAACTCAAAAGAAACTTCATTTATATTTAAGATATTGACCTTAATTGAAAGTACTTACTGTATTGTGATGTTTCAGAAGTTGGTACCTAATCAGTAGATGATTTTTATCTAGTAAATATTGGGAAAGAAATCTTTGGGCAGTGAAAATTGTCATATGTATTGTAACCTAATTTTCAGAAATGTGATTATACTAGAAATTTGGTATATGATATGAGGTGCGGCATGTCAGAGGGGCCCATGTGCAAAAACATAGTTTTGAGATATTAAGCTTTAAAGTTTTCCATCTGTACCGTAACCAATTTATATCATGCGACTTTGGACCATAAATTTTCTGGGGGGGTTGAAGGGTGATTTTCATTTGAAAATTTCTCCCACGTGAAAATTACATCTTTTTTATATCTTCCCACTGCTAAGTCAATATTGCCATGTTTGAGGGTTAGGTCCCTCTGACATGCGGTGCTTCATTTGTTCAAACATTTCATTATTTCTAAGGAAAAGTACAGTAATGATCAATATGAGAAATCACTCATACATAACAGCATTGGTCTTCTTTGGGTGTACCCATTGGAGAAAAAAAAGGAAAAAAGTTGGTACAGTACAGTGCATCCAAATCAATAAAGATCAATTAACTATGCTAGGAATGTAACTAAAAATAACTGAGAAAGGGATTTATAGCTCACTGAAAATAAGTAAAATAGTGATGTATAGCACATCAAAAAATTTAAAAAATTTAATACAGTATTGCATCTTCAGCGTACAATCTTCAATACACTGCTATGTTGCTGTGAAAGGATGAAAAGTCTTATGAGGCAGGAGTGCTAGTGCATCTAACAGGACAAGCTGATGCATCTCAGCAGGACAAAACATGATGTTTAACTTTGGAAAAAGAAAGCACCAGTGAGTCTAGCAATTTCTGGAGATGTTTCATTCAGTTAGAAGAAAATGTAGTAGAAGAGGAGAAACTAAGAGGAGTGTGGCTTAAATACAGTAGATATGGTGTTACTGTAGTCATGTGAGCATGATGAAATAACAAAACCTTCTTGAAATGACTATCTTTCTTGGATGTTGGTGGCTTTAATTCAAAATAAGTTAGGAATCATAATAGCAGAGCCTTAGGTCAGACAAACTGTTCAGCATTTGCTGTCAGCTTAAACATCATGTGAATTCAGATTTTACATGCCTTGGCTAATTACTTGATAATGTATTGTTGTATAGATAATAATTTTGGATTTCAAAGTTATGCTGTCTTAATTTTAAGATTTATGTAGGAAAATTTGTTTAGATTTTTTTTAAACCACCCAAATAAGAGGATTGCTTTTAGTTATCATACATCATTGTAATGGAGATGATTTTAAAATCAGCTTTCTTTGTTGGAAGAGAAGGTGTGTGGTAGCATCTGTTGCAAGAGGAGAAAATTCAGCTTGTAAGGTTTCTGACTGAACGTGACTACTTGTTAGCCCTTCCTGGGAAAATAGTTTATAACAATAATCTATAATAATAAAATCTGAGTGGATCTTTCCTATTTGTCCACCCCCGGATGGGGGCTGGGTAGGTAGGGGGTCAGGTAGGGAAGACTTGATACACCCACCCTCCTCCTGCAAACATGTTTTTCTGGCCCAGGTGGTGGCGGGGTAGGTAGGGGATTGGGAAGGTGGGGAGACATGACACATCCACCCTCCTGCAAACCTGTTTGTCCACCCCAGGTGGGGCCAGGGTGGGTAGGGGATCGGGTGGGTAGGGGAGACGTGACAGGCAGAGCTAGGTTCCAGTGCAGTGTAGCTCGTGCCATCAAGCTTGTGAAGTAATGTTTTTAGTTAATTGCACTATAAACATATGAATTGGAAATCACTCAAGGCTGCTATATGAGAACTACTCTAAAACACATTGAAAACAAGTAATGCAGCATGATAGAAATCTGTTTTATTAAGCAATATTTGTGTATAATACAGTATGTAGATGAAGTCAAATCAAATAAAGTAGTAATGTAAGGGAGCGTTTATTTTTTAGAGGTAATTCACTGTCAGTATCATAAGAGATTTTATAAGAGTTAAATAAAACTGCACCTTATCATTAAGGCAGAAATTAATGAAGACAGGGTTCCAGACATTAAAAACTAACAGCAGTGGGAAAGTTTCAGGCAGGATAAATTGAAGAATGTACAGTACCTGTTAATAACTTTGATGATGTTGGCATCTAAGCAAATTATCAAGTATGACTCAGCGTCTGAGTATAATTCCTTTAAATTAAAAATGCACAATTTAAAAAAAATGAATTAACGTTACAGTAGTGGATATGAAACTCAGAAAAAGAAGAAAAATATTCAACTTATATCAGAATGTTAAATTTTGGTGTTATGATAATTCTTTTTATGCTGCTCTGCTTCTACAAAAACCGTAGTATTAACATTTCACTTGAGAATTTAATATTTATTTGTTTTTTTCATATCATATGGCCAAGCCTATTGAAGAACACAAATTACGGTACCCTGTATTGACCTTTAAAACCAGCACCTTATATTCTCGATGAATTCTTTTCTTGATATTTGTGCTTATGAAAAGAATCTATCTGGATAGTGCAGGTCATGATGTACTGGCAGAATTTTCTTCACATTTTGAGATGTTAGTGACTAAAGAAGTTTTAGCATCTTAATATACCACAAACATTGTTTTCTTCTCACTTTTTATTTACAGAAAATCATGCATTGTTACAAGTGAGTTTTAGAATTTTTATTCAAACATCTTCACTTATTGTTGAGAATTTTGTTGAATATGTACATGGTCAGGATAATTTTAACTAAGGAATCTTGTGTAAATTATTGTTATCTAAAGAATCTTGTGTAGATAAGGTTGTAGACCCTTCAAAAAGCAGTAGTTCCACAAATTGGATGTTCCCAAATTAACTGAGATATGTTGCAGTGTATTCGTATACTTAATTCAACACATTTGTACAGCATATAAAAGTTTTGATAATAGCCAGAAAGATTTTAACAAGCTATGCAAAAAACTGAACATTTTTAGCTAGAATAACTGGAAATGAAAGGATTTCCGTTACCTTAGTTTGATGTTTTGTCATGAAATTGTGTATTGCAGACAGTGTTTGTAATGTTGATTGGTACGGATAGGAGAAAATGAGAGGCAACTCAGAGAGAAAGGGGAAACAATTTTGCTGATTTTTGACAAAGTAATTCTTTCCTTGGCACAAATTTACTTCTTGTTAATATATCTGAAGTGGATCAGATGACAGGTTCAAAATGTTGTTGAGTTTAGGTTAAAGATGACCATTATATTTTTAAGCCAGCTCTGGCCTTTACGTGGTCTGAAGTAAACAGAATTTACACCACTTTGTCGTGACACTTGATATGAATATCCATTGGTCCAGGTTTTCATTCATTACCTTTCCCATTATTGGTCTTAGTTTTGTTACATTGCTGGCTCAGATTCCTGATTCAGTTTGATCACTAGAATTGATGATTGGTAGGTAAAAACATTTTTTAGAATGGGTAAACAGATATTATGAAAATCTAAAGTTCGATTACCAAAGGTATTGTACAGATATTAGAATTCGCGTTTCTTTTTAAGAAAAGATACGTTATGATTGTTGTTATTATTCAGAAGATAAATCCTATTCATAAAGAACAAGCCTACAGCGGCCATTGACTTGAAATTCAGGCTTCCAGAGAACATGGTGTCCATTTGAAAGAGGTTAACATAAGAAAAAAGACAAAATATGTTAATAAATAGATGAAAATATAAATAAATGATTAAAATAGAAGGTGAATTGTTTTAGGGTAGTAATGCATTGCATCCTTGCTAGAATTTTGAGGCTCTATAGCACACCATCTTCAGGGAGACTTTTCCTTAGTCCAATATCTGGTTACTATCAGCAGGAAAAGTGGACCAGGGGTCAGTGATAGCCATTTCTCTGTTACAACACAACTGAAAAGTCAACAAACAAAGAGATCATCTGTGAATGGTCCAAGTCATAACTGCTAGTTAGGAAACAGAAACCTACTACAACGAACCACTGTCTAAAAGAGAAAAATGTTTGGCAGAAGCAGACATCCATACCAGAGAACAATATTCAGGTAAAGGAAGGACAAATGACCTAAAGCACATTGCATTTGATTTTATTTTTGTTATAGATGAGACGTTGACTTTTGTGTGGCATTTGCTGAAACTTTACATAGATGTTACTTGGAAGTAAAATCTGAATCGAAAGTTACACCAAGTATATACCAAGTATAAAATGTAATCACAAGATACACAAGATAAGTGACTGGGAATACAGTATGTTCAGCAATTGTCAGGTAAAATATTAAAAGCTCCCTTATTGGGTATTTATTGATCTAGTAAATTTAGTCAATCTTATTGAAGTAAACATTAGTTTGAGAGAAATATGCTTCATGAAGGTGGACAAGCTTATTTTTATTTTGAGTAACATGAGTTTTCATACTTTATTTAGCCGGTTAGAGAACATCTGTTGGTGACATTCGGATCAAAATAGAAATTATCAGTGCTATAGACTGTTCAGTTTTTGTTAGAACGATTGAAATTGAATTGAGAATTTTTTTATTTATTTTTTTTTTTTTCATAATCCGCGTTGCTGATTTTGAGGCTTTTTATATTGTAAGGACAAATTTGATCTTGATTGATCATGAAAAGTATCTTTCTTTGTGACTGATCATTAGGTTGTACAAGCTTAGTGAATTCAGATACAAGTGCATTTCATGTGCACACTTGTTTAAGTTGAAAATTAGTAGGACCTATATTTGAAATTGGTTTATTTAATGTTACTGTACCAATTTAATCAGTTTAAGATATAATTTGGGATATCCTTTTGCTGCCTTGCTTTTAAAACAGATTCCATGGAACTTGGAACAGATTCCCTGGAACTTGGAATTGTAAAGTCTGAAGCAGTACTGTGAAAATGGCAAATCATATTTGCTCGTTTGTCTTCTAACATAGTTCATGATCAGACCTACTATGGATAGCTTACCAACTTTTATATTCAGCTCAACCATTGCAGTGGTTTCTAAGTTCACAGAAAAAGTTCAGCATGACTGTTAAGACTTGTTTAATCAGTAACATTGAGTTTACTGTATTAGGAATTGATCCTTTTTAAGTTTTAGGGGTTTAAGGAATAAAAATTTTGGTGACAAAGTTCTTCATGTCCGGAGATTTAGCCCAAGAATTTGGTTTCTGCACCCTGGAACTTCATTTTAATCCCAGACTTTTTGTGGTTGTGTTAGTTTCTAGGCACCTTAAAGGGTGTTGTAAAGTAGATTTCGGGAGGCTGAAGCAGCAGTGCTACATAATGCAATTAAACTATTTCTTGTGATTCTTTGAAAGAAAACTGAGAACATATTTGATTATACAGGTATTACTCGATTTACAAAGCTTCGAGTTGCGATATTCCAAAGTTACGATGGCGATACCAGTTATGTTATTTCGAAATTACAACGGCAATACCGGTATGACAATATTGAAAACATTAAATTTCGATCAACGGCCACGGGCAGCAGCATATGGTACGTTGCCCCGAGAGGCTGGGATGTCCGGACAGTATCTTTCGCCTTGACCGATCCCTCGGTGGCGCTCGCCGTCTACAGTGTAAAGTTGTCATTGTTAGTGTGCGAGTTTTGACCATTTGAAACTGTTAAAAACGCAAATTTGAGCAAGATCAGCATGTCTTCCAAACGCCCAGGTGAGTCTTCTGCTGGTGGTGTGATCAAGAAGAGGCATTCCATCACTTGTAGAGCAGAAAATGGAAATGCTCAAACAGCTTGCCGCGGGAAAGGCAGGCAGGCAGGCCATCGCACGTGACGAGCATCTGTCCCAGTCAACACTATCCACCATCATTAAGGACAAGAAACGGATAAAGGATGCTGGAAAGGCATTTGCATCACTTCATTCGACGATTACAGCAAAGAATAGGACAGGGCCTTTGGAAGAAATAGAGCAGTTACTGGTCACGTGGATGGAGGATCATACAAAAGCGTATGCCACTCATCCGCTTGCTTTTCGAGGAACTACTGAAACACTACCATGATACCCACAAGAAAGGATTTTTAGCAAGTCATGGATGGTTTCAGCGTTTCAAAACCCACCACAATTTTCATAGTGTGAAAATTAGCAGTGAAGCAGCAAGAGAAGATGCCGAAGGAGCCGCTAAATTCAAGGATGCTTTGCATAATTAATATCAAATCTTGAGTGTCGGCGAAACAGTCATTTATGAAGAGCGAAAACACGCACTGTGCAACCTACAATGGATTACTTCCTTTTATAGTGCCATCGCCTTCCACCACAGTTGAGCCTCACCCCTTTGCATCACGTGACCACTCTTCCGTCGAAATCCTAACCCCTGTAAAACACCTGAAGGAACAGCCGAAGAAGTAACAGCCAAAGAAATAACAGCTGAAGAGGAGCGAATTGATGAACCTGCTGCTTTATCATCGCCATCCTCCTCTACCGATATTTAGTAACATCAACGTAGCCATCAACAGCCTGACATCGTGCAAGTATGCCGACGGCGCGGCAGACCGAATCTTGGGGAGTACAGTACTGTACGCGTCCGATTCTTGTTTGCGTTATGCAGTTCCTCTGTATTATCGTTAGTCTTGTTCGTTGGTTTACCGGCTGTGAAATCTCAAGTCTGCATTGAACCTCCAGACCAATTAAAAATAAAAATGAATTAGCTGATATTGATAATTACAGGCCAATTAAAAATAAAAACGAACCAGCAGTACAGTACTGTATATGTATAGATTGTATAGTGCAGTTTAGGCTGCCTCCGAGTTACGGTGTTTTCGAGTAACGATGCGGCCATTGTAACGTATCCCCGTCGTGACTAGAGGACTACCTGATATTTGAATCCAATATTCCGATTAAAATATTGACAGGGAAAGAGCTCATGAAAATATTGAGACAATGTAACAGTGCTTTCTTCATGTATAAAATGTGAAAGAAATAAAATAGACAAATCCATAGCTGCCTTCAACGATTTAATTGAAAGAGTTTTATGTCAAACTTTTTTGGATTTCCATGAAAGGGAAGAAATTCCAACATTGAAAAAAGTGTCATACAAATGAAACTAGCAAAGCTCCAGTGGATGAAAGAAAAGGGAGTCATAAAGTAGGGTTCGGAATTGCAGCAGAATTTTTTTCTGCAGGCATATTTCTATGAATCAAGTAGTACAGCTAAACGTAAGGCGACTATTGTGATCAGTTGATTATGTAATAGATACAAATTTTGGCAATAAAATACTGTATAGCAGTATAAAATAACACTTTGATTCCCAACGGTAAATCAGTATAACTTCAAATAATAAAAATAGTATAGTGAGAACAATACAGTATGGCATAAAGTAATGAAAAATAGTGAATACAGCACCTCTTTATTTTTAAAGGAACCAGTAAGAGAGAGAGAGAGAGAATTCCCAATATACATAATTTATACTGTACTTGACATTCGTGCAATCGAGAAGTAAAGTATACCTTAGTTTAACCAGACCACTGAGGTGATTAACAGCTCTCCTAGGGGGCTGGCCCGAAGGATTAGATTTATTTTACGTGGCTAAGAACCAATTGGTTACCTAGCAACGGGACGACCTACAGTTTATTGTGGAATCCGAACCACATTATACCGAGAAATGAATTCCTATCACCAGAAATAAAGTCCTCTAATTCTTCATTGGCCGGCCGGAGACTCGAACTCGGGTCTAGCAGAGTGCTAGCCGAGAACACTACCGACACGTCCAACGAGGAACTCGTGCAATCGAGAAAACCTTGGCAATGCATAAATGATAGTAAAAGAACGAAAGAATAATTTTGTTTATTATAAAAGACTATAGCTTAAAGATAATGGAAATTATGTAAATATGAAAGTAGCCCGAAATTATGAATTTACATGACGTAAAATTGTTAGATTTTATTATTGTTATATTATTCAGAAGATGAACCCTGTTCAGAAAGAGCAAGCCCCAGGGGCCATTGACTGGAAATTCAAGCTTCCAAAGAATATGGTGATCATTTGAAAGAAGCAGCAGAAGGTAATGGGAGATACAGAAAGAAGGGATCCGTTATTAGAAAGGAGTGAGAGTTCATGAGAGCATTAGTATTATATTTGAATTTGATTTAATTTTGCTCAGATCTTATAGTTTGATGATGACTGTTTCCAAAAGAACTCCAAACTCTGTTGTGCACTAGAAAAAAGAAAACCAGAAATAAAGCACAGGGCCCCCGCTTTTTATTGACTTCAATGGCTTGATTAGTCTCCTGTCTGAAAATTATGAATTGGGTTATACCTGGAGCGACAGGTTTACTGTGTCAGATTTTTGTTATTGAAAAATGAAGGAAACTCAGGTATGTAGTTACTTCAGGTTCTCCTTTGGGGTCTCAGACGCCAACATATGTCGACAAGCAGATCCCTAGTAGCAAACAAGAGATTTCAGTGGCCACACAGCAATTGCATTGTAAATGTGTCTTGAAAGGTAATAATGAAAGTGGGAGTCATGGTAGAGGGCATTATTGGTTAGGTTTCATTAGGATAGAGGATTAGATTCAGTTATTTTATTTTATTTTTATTTTTGTTAGTTATAAGTGTGCGAAGTTTGGCATTTCTATCCTTTTTTAGGAAAGGACTTCAATTTTGTGTACTTTAGTCAGTGTTGTGCAACACATATTACGTAGATCTTTGATATTATCTTTTCGTGGGCAGAACAGCTTGACGACCAGTAGAAAACTATAGTAATGTTTCCAGCATTTATTAAAATGTAGTCATATTCTTTTACTGGTAAAGTTGTACGAACCCAGTGTGTATATGTGCTTTAAATTTAGCAGTTTATCAGAGAAGAATGTTCAAATTGAAATGCAATATGAAAATTGAATATCTCAAAGCATTAGGTTGCCTTTGAGAAAAAATGAAAAGACTCTTGGGTATCCTGTAAACTACAATGGAATGCAGGGAATGTCCACTAGAAAGTCCGCAGGAGTCTGGCCCCTATAACTAGAATCAAATCACTTTGCTAGCTTCTGATTTTTTGTTTTAAACTTTGGTTTATGTATAAAAGGCACTGTTGATACCGAAGGTGCAAAAGGTGTCATGTATACTTGGATACATAAATACAGTATTTGCTTGTTCACATTGTTGTTTAGATGTACAGAGGCAACACTGGTACCGATAGAGCCATAGATGGCATACATACACACTCGTGCAGACCATACTTGTATATTTTAGCTGACGCGAAGCAAAGGCCATCTGCCTTCGAGAGCATAAAGGTCATATCCCTTCGATCTTTATGTGAAAACACTTGTCCTTTCAATTAAGCAACTTAGATGCAGTTTTACCAATGGGTACACATGATTTGAGAGAGAGAGAGAAAGGGGGGGGGGGATGGAGTGAGTGTCGTAGCTTAGTTCAGTCATTCAAAATTATGTCCAGCGGTTTATATGGCACAGTATGATTTGTACATATACTTGTTATTTATTCTCTCTCTCTCTCTCTCTCTCTCTCTCTCTCTCTCTCTCTCTCTCTCTCTCTCTCTCTCTCTCTGATATGTGCATTTCATTCCGAAGTTTTATCAGCATGAATCCAAGCACTTTTTTATACTGTAGTCGTTACGTCACAGTGAGGACACTGAAGTAGGGTCAGCTAATAATAATGTAGGTGGTAGTTCTTTCAGTTAGCAGTGGAAATTCCTAAGCTGTCGAGTGAAGTTGTTGCATAGAATGTGAAGAGGGATATCAGATTCTCGGTAAAATGAATGGAATTAGTCGACATTGTTGTATTGAGTTATAGTTCAACTTTGTAGCCACTGGTGAGGTGGTTATCAGTGGTTTGCTTTTTTTGAAGAGTTTCCTTCGTAAAACCCCTTTTCTCTCATCAGTGGTTTGCTTTTTGTGAAGAGTTTTCCTTAGTAAACCCCTTTTCTCTCATCAGTGGTTTGCTTTTTGTGAAGAGTTTCCTTAGTAAAACCCCTTTTCTCTCATCAGTGGTTTGCTTTTTGTGAAGAGTTTCCTTCGTAAAACCCCTTTTCTCTCATCAGTGGTTTTGCTTTTTGTGAAGAGTATCCTTAGTGAAGCCCCTTGTTTCTCGCTTTTTTTTTTTTTTTTTTTTTTTATGAGAGTGACTGGCCCGGTTTTTAATTTTAACCTTCATTGCAAAAGTAATGTGGTTGCCCCATGTTCAAGAGCTTACAATAAATTTAATTGGGCTAACGTTGAATAATTAAAATTGTATCGTACTTCGAGCAAGTGCAGTGTTTTGATCAGCAGTTTCTTGTTAAGAGTTTGTGATCGGGAAATTCAGTGTCAGAAAAAACTAAGTGTTATGAAGGCATATTGATTATGGTATAGGATTAATATTATTAGTAGTAAAAAATACAGTCATAGAACATTCACACGGAGAAGCCTTCATGCTCAGTAACTGACAAGCAAGCTTTCGCAGTATCTAATGAGCATGTGTTAAAGGACGGAAAACAGATATCAGATGCAAGTACAATCAGATTAGTGAATAATGCACACCCGAAGGTCGAGATGCGTCGGAAGAAGTCAAGTAATGCTGAATGGCAATTTTAACTGCTGGGAATACAAGCGAAAAGGGACAAATTCATTCAGTCATATTCCGTAAGAACTGGAAACCGATGTCGAACAGCAAGGATGTTCATAAGAGGGAGGGCCTTTAAGCAAAGGTCATCGTGCACACCAACATTCCAGTCGCTAGCAATTACAACCCCTCTCTCTCTCTCTCTCTCTCTCTCTCTCTCTCTCTCTCTCTCTCTCTCTCTCTCTCTCTCCTTCCCGGCTGCTCAACTCACATAATATTTTTAATTTCTATTTTGTGTTCCTTGATCATTTCCTAATTATTTTTTAGTTGGCCTGTGACGTAACGCATCTCTCTCTCTCTCTCTCTCTCTCTCTCTCTCTCTCTCTCTCTCTCTCTCTCTCTCTCACACACACACACACACACACACACACACACACACACACACACACACACACACACACACAGATGAAGCTATCCCTCAGTCCCCGAGAGATGAAGCCATTCTATAGGAGCAAGTAGACACTGGCAACATCATTGGCTCTTGTAAAGAATGGACTTCGAAATGTTGAATATCTGTTTTAATCTGTTAGTGTCGAGTAATGACATGAACATATGATGGCAACACCAGTTAGTTACTTAGTCAGTGTAAAATTGCCATGCTTTTTTGTGCCCTTTTTTATATACTGTACAGGTGGGTCAGCCTCTCGACTCCTACTGGTCTTTAGCCGCATTCCACGATGCCCTCTCCCTCTCCCTCCCCTTCACCTTCCCCTTATAGCGATCCCCCATCGCCCACCATCACTCACCATGTTCCCTAAATACCCGGAGCTACTTGTGAAATGTGAAGGCAGCGTTAAAGGAAATCCCCGTCCCTCGTGTAATACTCTTCGGCTGTACTCTGAGATGATATTCTCAGCTTGTCATTGAACCCTGCAAAGCCCCTATGAACGTGACCTTGCTTGGGTATTGGGCGGAGGGCAGCCCTCGGAAGTGAAAGTTCTGTTGTACCTTTCAAATAGGTGTGGTATGCCCGTAGCTGGCAACTCGAAGTAGAGTAATTGGACGGAGCTTGTGAAATATTCGCCCCCGGTCACGAGACTCTACCGACCCTGGAACACCCGACACCCTGCCCGCCCCTTCTGCTCATTCATGGGCTGGGCCTGCGATTTCTTCTTTTTCCAGATCTGGGTTTTCTTCTGTCCCTTTCTTTGAATTAAATATATTTGATATATGTACAGCGACAGATTTCTCTCTCTCTCTCTCTCTCTCTCTCTCTCTCTCTCTCTCTCTCTCTCTCTCTCTCTCTCTCTCTCTCTCTCTCTCAGTTCAATTTTTTTGTTTTCTCAACTAAATGTTACAAAATATCACATGGTATTGACCATCCGCAGTCACAGTTGCCGCCATATTGTAATCAAACATTCTTTTTTTATGCGAAAACACGTATTGTCCGTTTAAAAAGGGCCATTATAATGGAGCGTTATTTCAGTAATGAGTTTAGTAGGAAGGCTTTTATTAGTACTAGAATATTTAGCTAGTTTGAGTAAGTGCATCATTACTCCCAAGTATGTGGACCTATATGGTACGAGTCTTAGGCATGGCACTATTTTGTGCACCACGCATTTGGCTAAATCTGCAAGCATTAGGCAAATAGCTACAGGACTAACATGATAATTTGGAGTTTCTCTTCCTTGAAAAAAGGGGGGGAAATTTACAGTCGCCTGATTAAAGTGTAGTACATATAAATCACCAGCTCTGTAGGAATGTAGCTTGGTAGTAGAAGAATAAAAAGGAATAAAAACAACATAGATGTACAGTTTTTAGTCGAAATGTATAGGTGATAAAGTAGATCACCTTAAATAGAACAGATAAGAAGAATGCTGTGCATTAGTTTATTGATATCACATCATCTTATATATTGTAGACTCGACGTTTACCTAGTGGATTATCACGTATACTTCATTACCCTTTTTGAATTCCACCTTATATATTGTAGACTCGACGTTTACCTAGTGGATTATCACGTATACTTCATTACCCTTTTTGAATTCCACCTTATATATTGTAGACTCGACGTTTACCTAGTGGATTATCACGTATACTTCATTACCCTTTTTGAATTCCACTGCTCAGTGTAGTATGTTTTGATTTCTGGTGCCTCCTCCTCCTCCTCCTCCTCCTCCTTTATCTTGGTGGTATTTTCTTGTTGCGCATCGTACCAGCAACAGGAAATGATGTGGCGACATTCTCCTCTCTCTCTCTCTCTCTCTCTCTCTCTCTCTCTCTCTCTCTCTCTCTCTCTCTGGGAGGTTGCTTATGTATTTACATAAGACAAAAAGCTGTGCTCTTTTGGTAACATCTCTTGGAGGGTCAGAACAGCCGAAAAGCGTCCTTTTAATGTGTGATGGTTACTGTGTTCTAAGTACTTTATTATTATTATTATATATATATATATATATATATATATATATATATATATATATATATATATATATATATATACATACACACACACACAGTAGTATCGGGTATAATACACTGTTTATATTCTTTCATATGTAACTTGGTACAGTTTATATTTACATGCCTTTTTTGTTGTTATAAATTTATTCAAGAGTTTATGTATTACAGTATATTGTTTTAAGCCTACTTAAGAACATTACGTTCTTCCCAGCTTCATACAATATACAGAAATATATGGCTACTTTATGACCTTCTGACCTTATAAGGATCATGTAGCTATTCTATAAGATCCTGTCGTTTCTAATGACTTGGCGACCTTTGCCGTGACCTCTCTCTCTCTCTCTCTCTCTCTCTCTCTCTCTCTCTCTCTCTCTCTCTCTCTCTCTCTCTCTCTCTCTCTCTCTCTCTCTTTATATATATATAATTTTATATATATTTATATATATATATATATATATATATATATATATATATATATATATATATATATATATATATATATATATATATATATATATATATATATATATATATATGTGTGTGTGTTTATATATATATATATATATATATATATATATATATATATATATGTGTGTGTGTGTGTTTATATGCTTATATATCAACCCAACATCATTCATTGAGCTTCATATCTTTATTTATTGGTCACATCACTTCATTTTATTTATTAATCATTTCCTTCATTAATTCATAAATTCATTTACCTTAAGTTTATTTTCTCTTCATTACGGCGCTGAATGGCCTTCTTGGTCCCAGTGCCTGGGCTTTTGCCCTAAATATCATACATCCATCCAAAGGATATGTGCTCGTTACTGGGTAGTTTTATTTTTTTTTTTTTTTTTTTTTTTTTTTTTTTTTTGTAGTATGCCGGTATGTACTGATACTTTTTATCAGGTCATGTGGGCTTTTAAGATAATTTTAGAATCTTGATAACGCGTTTGAGCTTGATTTAAAATTTAAAATAGGTAATTTTTTACACACACACACACACACACACACACACACACACACACACACACACACACACACACAGTATACTGTACTCCATTCTGGCTGTTAAGTACTACAGTCCACTAACCAAGTACTATCACCACTTATGTCATCTACCTATCTATATGTCTATATGTATCTATATATATCTATCTAATTCAGTCTGGGTGTTTCGCAGGCTTTCCTGCAGGCTTCTAGCCGACATGGCAGATGTTTCAAAATTGAGTTAACAAATGGTGTTGACGTCGGTCATTGGTTTCGGAGAAGGAAGGCAGGAAGGAAGAAGAGTCAGCCGTGTTACAAATGGCGTGTCCGAACACAGATCACAGTCGTTTTATTTCCCTTGGAAAAGACACTGATATAAAGAAGAGAGGGAAAACCTTCACGCGATGACCCGCCAACGATTTTATTGTTCATGAATTCTGGCGGTGGGGATAGTCATTTGCTATGTAGTCGTGTTGTTTCTGTTGTAACGGTTGCCTTCTGGGTAGTCATACCTTTTGTTGTTGTTGGTGGTGGTGTTGTTGTTTTATTAGGTAGTCATTTCCCTTTCAACCGTGTCGTTGTGTGGCCAGTTACTCGTTTTTTGCCATTGTTCTAATCGTCGACTGGGAAGGCATGGCTGCTTGGTGTTGCTCGTCTAGTTTGCCATGCGTGTTGTTGCAGTCGTTATTGCTATTGTTGTTGTGGTCTGGGGAATAAAGAATGAATCGAACTAAAACCACTTAATTGAAGAATTCACATTGGAATTGTATGGACAGGTTTTTGAAGCATTCGGGTATTTTGAAGTCTTGGTGTCAACTTTGTTTTGATGTTGTCACGCAACATACCGGGTACTGAGTCAGTCAGATTTGAAGACCGCACATGTTAGAGAAAATAATATGTAGTGAGTGAATGCTGTTTATTGTTCTCCAGTATGTAAGTTCATTATTTGGTCATTTTTTTTTTTTTATGTAGGCGGGTTTTCTATTTTATGTGAGCTTGTTATGCAAGAGCATGGTCGTTAGGTTACTCATAAGAACAATTGATGATGATGATGATGACGGTAAAGAGGTTGCAGTCTTTTTTGAAAGAAATTTCCCTAATAAAAGACCATTTCGAAACAATTAATAAAGATCATAAAACTAACGTTTGGGAGGTTTACACTGCTCTGGTTTTAAGGAAACTCTCCGACATTGTAAACTACTGTGTTTGTTGATTTGTCCAGGGGCATTGTTATAACTGTGGTCTCCCTTTTGGATCAGGATGCCCCCTTTTTTTTTTTTTTTGTTTTTGTTTTCTCTCTCTCTCTCTCTCTCTCTCTCTCTCTCTCTCTCTCTCTCTCTCTCTCTCTCTCTCTCTCTCTTCTTTATCAGCCACTTTCCTGCGTGTCGTTTCCCTTTGTTATTCTGGCAGAGTTTCAAGTGGGCATTGCAAGTTCTTGAAGGTTCTTTGCAGCGTCCCTTCGGCCCCTAACTGCAACCCCTTCCATTCCTTTTGCTGTACCTTGCATATTATCTGTCTTACATCTTACTTTCCACCCTCTCCTAACAATTGTTTCATAGCAACTGCGAGGTTTTTCTCCTGTTATACCTTTCAAACCTCCTTTACTTTCAGTTTCCATTTCAGCGCTGAATGACCTCAGGGGTCCCAGCGCTTGGCCTGTGGCTTAAATTCTATATATTCCAATTCCCAACCCCTCCCACAAGTCATATTTTTACTCCTTTAACTCTTAATGTGACAGGTGAAGAGTTGGAGTCTTTCATGATACCATACATAACACTTCAACTGCAGGCCCAGACATAGCAACTCTCTGTGTGGATTACTTATGCTTGTATGCTTTAATATGCTTTGTGTAACGAGCAGTGCCCAATGCTATACTTCTGTCACTTTACATAATTTCATATTACATTATAAATGCTTGTATGTTTTCATGTGCTTCATTCACAAACTAAATGGTAACCATATTAAGTAGGACATTGCGTTTTATGAAAGAATGGTTTTACTTTCAGAATTGTAAAAAAAAACTTGCAGTTTAAAAACTGGTTTTCCTGAGTATTGATTGATGGATGCTTTTTATAATTTATATGGAGAACGAGTCTCGTCAGAACTATGTTACCCTGCGCTTGCTTTTTTCACATTTTATGATTGTTTAATGTGGAGTTCAAGACATTACCCGTAGACTCATCTTTGTAACAAAAAATTAATAGGGTATTAGAGCAGAGTAGTCAACTGTCAGTGCTTTAGAACAATAGGTTGCCAGTTGTCCACGACCAGCCTAGTCAAACTTGAGAAATCGTCTTGGATCATGCGAGGCTTTTTGAATCTTGGGAGTAAAACGAAAACATTAGTGTCTTTACTTCCCGGATTGATTGGGTTTGTATTACTTTTTCTGTATCTGTCTACATTGGCGTCTGTGAGTTACCTCGAGTTTTTCAAGTCTCGCCCCTTTAGATATTTCTCTCTCTCTCTCTCTCTCTCTCTCTCTCTCTCTCTCTCTCTCTCTCTCTCTCTCTCTCTCTCTCTCTCTCTCTCTCTCTCTCTCTCTCTTGAAGTGTTCCTGTTATGCCAGAGGCTCAGATTTCAGTGCCCCTTAAAAAGGGGGAATAGGAGACTGGGTTTATTTCTCTTGTTCTTTTCCTTCTTTTAGAAACAGGGAAGGTGATGCGTCCGTCTTTCTCTCCTCCTTGAGTAGAGATCGTCGTCATCATCATCATATCCTCTTCTCCCTTCCACCTCCACTGTAGCCTTGTGGGTTTTGCTTGCCCTGAAATAAGTTTTGATAACCCCGTGGTCATGTACATTGTAAAATTTCACATATTGTAAGTCTCTCTCTCTCTCTCTCTCTCTCTCTCTCTCTCTCTCTCTCTCTCTCTCTCTCTCTCTCTCTCTCTCTCTCTCTCTCTCTCTCTCTCCTTGCTGTCAGTTGAAGAGTGATTCGTTCCATAATATGTAGGCTTTTGGACATCGTTTAAATTGGCCGCAATTGTATGAATTTACCAGAGATGCGTGAAGGTTGTTTTGCCTTGATTGTGAGTATTTACGTTATTATGACTTGGTATGTTTGTTTAATTAAGTACAAGGCGTAGAGGAACTGCTAAGTTTTTTTGATATTGATGATATAAGTTACCAGTTGTATTTTGAGTGAATGAAGGCCTGTTGTTGATGCTGTAAGTGTAAGTTTAGGCAGTTTAGGACAATGGAAGAAATTGTTTTTAGTGCAGTATGCTTTTCCGATTTGAGATCAGTAAATGCAAGAATTGCTTTTCGAGTTGCATTCTGCCTGTAACCTTACTTTATTCGTCTGGATCAGCATCAGTTGATGACGACGACGATTTCTGAGTATCGTAATCTGAAGGAAATAATAAAATTATTTATTTAATTGGAGTGATAATTTCGGGACAGCAAACATTTTGATCGCATGCCCTCTCTCACTAAATGCTAACTCTGTTGGCCTTTGTGACTCTTTATTATTATGGATTGCCACTCGCACCAGACCGCTCAAGTTTTGCAGGGATTTATAGTGTTTTTATTAAGCAGGAGTGTTAACCCTGTAGGCACTTGGCAAATAAATGTATGCTGTCCGTTTAGGAGCTTAGGATTCTGTTGTCTGGTACAACTCTGTAATAATGATAATGATAAATTGGAGGTAGTATGCATTGAAACGAAGAACTACAGTAAAAAGGCGAAAATGGAGAGATCGGGAAAACATATACAATAAATACAAAGAAACAACAGTAAAATGGCGAGAATGAAAAGATCAGGAAAGCATTTACAATTAATACGTAGGGGTTGAATTTTCTTATAGATTTGAAGATGGTTTCACCAGTCTAGTAAGTCGTACCGTGTTCATTCTTTTTCATTGATTTTAATAAAAACGCTAAAGTCAAGATATGCCCTCTCCAAAATTAGTAATGATGTGAAAAAACATATATGACCCCTCCAAAATCAAATAATAGCATGGACACAAAATGACAGGGATGACCCTCTAAAATCAGTACTGCCATGGACAAAAAAGCGCAGGATGTGCCCCTTTTGAATCAAGAGCGCCATGGAGAATTGCCTGCAAGAAAGGCTGTTGAGGTTAAAATGACCTGCGATGGATATGTCACACGTATTCGCATTTGTAAACATGTGATCCTGCAAGGACTTGAATACAGGTGTGTGTTTTTTATCTCACGGTAAGGATCATTTTTAGATGATCGCTCAAGTGAGAGGCGTTGATTGATTGGACTGCTGTCTTGCGTTACAATTTTATAGTCATTGACGCCGGTGGTCTTTCGTTGTCATATCCACGGACAAGATGCACGCCCTTGCGCATGTGCGGATATTGGTACTGTCATTGTACAGAATGTGTGCTTGCACACATGACTGGCTTTCGTTTGGCTTGTGCATGAGGTATTGAGTTTGTAAAAAGGGAGTTTGTGATGTATGCGTGTGTATTTCAAGGTAATTTTATCTTTCATCTTGTTAGGAAGTTGAGTGCCTGCGCACATTTTCATTGTTTACCTGCGCGCATTGAAGAAACCGACGCCTAGCTGACATTTAGGAAACCTGTTTACATGTTCTTTGCATACTTGGAGGAGAAAAGGTAATAGGTGAATTTTGTATATATATTGTGGTTTTTATATTCTTCAAAAAAAAAAAAAAAAAAGCATTTCGAGTAAAATCGCGAGATGAGGAAAGGGGGTGTGGTACCCTTTTTAAAGCCTCTGTGTGTGACTGGTAGAGAGAGAGAGAGAGAGAGAGAGAGAGAGGAATAGGGAGATAGAATAACGTAGACAGAGATTGGTATTTAGGTAGGCTTTTAGACCCACCCATACCCTCTCACCGACCCTCCTCCGTCCCTCGGACCTTCCTGGCACTCCCTCAACCCAATGTGTGACGTAAAAGCAGGAAACCCGTGACATCATCATAGGTCGACGACCTTTTCGATGGCATTTATGAGTATAGTGACAGCCTCCAGGATTTTATTATTATTATATTATTATTATTATTTGCCCGTCTTTAGTTTGTGAAATATGTTGTGCACGGTAACCTGTGCGTGGCGGAGTGTTTGTGCTATAAGGATTGGCAGTCGTGCGTGTGTGTGTGTGTGTGTGTGTGTGTTTTGAGTATTAATATGTATATATATGTATGTGTGTGTAAGTTTTCTTGCTGTGTGTATGTCATGTGTGTATATTTGTGTGTAAGGGATCGATTTATTGGCTGTAGTATGGTATTTGGTATGTATGGTATGGTTGTGTGCATCTGGAGTGCGTGTGTATGGATGTGTGCGTCGACTCAGGCTGTTGTGTGTGTGTGTCAGGTGTGTATGTGTGTGTGTATGGGATCGATGGGTTGCTCGGTTGGCGGTGGTGTGCTGTTGGTGTTGGGTGTGTGTGTGTGTTTGTGTGCGTGTGTGCATGTGCGTGCGTGCGTGCGTGTGTATAGTCGGGCGTGGCGGGCAAGTGCAGCTGCGCGGGGCTGACGTGCGCGCTCTTCCACGCGCCCTGAACTCAGTCACTCTCTGGACTTGTTGGTGTGTGCATGGTTAGTTAGGGAACGACCCGCTTATCTATATACCTGCCAGGTGAAAGGTGAAGAAGGGCAAAGGCGTCGGAGAAGAAACGGGAAAGGGAAGAGAGACGAGACCGCCAGAAAAAGGGACACGCGAGACGAGACGCCCGAGAGCGAAGGAACGAACGCTTGTGAAAACAAAAGAGGGAGTGGTTGTAATCCGTTCGGAATAAAGTGGTCGAAGCAGCAGCAGTGCCGTGTGAGAGAGAGAGAGAGAAAGAAAGAGAACCACCAACGACAGTGCCACAGTGAAGACGGAGAACGCGAATCGTAGAGAAAAGATAGATAGAAAGAAAGAAAGAAGGAAAGTTGAGAAAAGTGACAGAAGCGCCACATTTTTCCAACCAACCTCCACCTTTTATTGCTTTTGCTTATTCCCTCCTCCCATCCACGTCGATTATTCTAGTTGGCACCCCTCCTGTTCCTCCTCCTCCTCCTCCTCCTCGTCCTCCCGATTTCCCACTCTTTCCATTTTGCACACCTTCGTGCCCTTGGGGGTCAGCAGACTTGCCCCTACTCCCAGTCCCCCTCCTCCTCCTCCTCCTCCTCCTCCTCCACGCAGCAGCAGAAGCAGACGCAGGAAGATCCTTCCACTACTACCTGCCACCACCACCTCCATCACTGCTCCTCCCTCCCCCTCTATCTCCACCTCCATCTCTTTCCACCACCCCTCCTGAGACTTACATCTCTCCTCCCTCCCCCTCCTCTCTCTCTTTCTCTCTTTCCTCTCTCTCACTCACTCACTCACACACATACACACACACACACACACTCACACTCTCTCGGGCCACCGCCTCCCTCCGTTCAACCACCGCCATCTTGACCCACACGCCCCATTCCCTACTGCCTCGTTTGCTGCTGCTGCTGTTCCCTTCTGCTGCTAGTGCCGTTGTCTCTCTCTGCTACTGCTGTTAGTTCCTGCCACTACCACTAGTACTGCTGCTGCTGTTGCTGTTGCTGTCTTTTCCTCCCTCGGCGGTGGTAGTGGATCCGCCGTTTTCACCGTCCCAAATTCTCCCACTTTTTCTCCCTCTCCCTCAATCTTTTTCTCGGCCTTTTCTCTCCCTTTTCACGAAACTCCTTCCTCGTTCCTCCTTTCTCTTAAGTGTTGATCATAGTGAGCTGGATCGTATCAGTATGGGAGGCCAGTAGAAGGTCAATTCGGGTGGGCCCAGAGTGGTGTTGGCTGAGTGTGGTTCCTGCCGCAGAAGGGCTGACGCCTCCGGGTGTGAGTGCCGCCCGCGGCTGCCTGCGCCCCGGCACCGTGGGGCAGCAGCATGAGAGCGCCCCTTCTTCTTCCCCTGTGACCTCAGCAGTTTGTGCACTGCCTCGACTGGCCTGGGTAAGATACACGTATCTCTCTCTCTCTCTCTCTCTCTCTCTCTCTCTCTCTCTCTCTCTCTCTCTCTCTCTCTCAGACAGACAGACAGACAAGCCACACCACCCTGTTCCATTGGTAATGGTTGGTTGGTGCCGCTGCCATTCTCATGTTGTCTGCTAGAACCTCTCCCCTTCTCTGCCTCAGCCGCCGCTGCATCTCTCTCTCTCTCTCTCTCTCTCTCTCTCTCTCTCTCTCTCTCTCTCTCTCTCTCTCTCTCTCTCTCTATTTAATTGTTTACTAATATACTTTGGTGGCGAATCATAGGCGATTTGTAATGATTTTTGGGCATGTGTAATCAGTTTCGGGCAGGGCATTTAGTACTCTCTCTCTCTCTCTCTCTCTCTCTCTCTCTCTCTCTCTCTCTCTCTCTCTCTCTCTCTCTCTCTGTCGGTGACATGTATCAATTTTTTTCTAATTTAGTGGTTAATGGGTACTCAGTTAAGAGCCCCCATAACTCCTTGGCAGTTAATGGAATGATGGGTATAAAGCCAGGCTAGGCTAGGTTAGGTTGGGGTGTTGGTTTTTGATTAATTATCCCTGCCCCTCTAATAATAGTTCACGCATCTTCAAACGTTTTTTAAAACCTGGCCGAGTTTTTTTTTTAACAGTGTACAAGTCCAAGGTTTTGAAAGTTTAAACCGTGTGATTTACATCACTGTGTTCATGTTATTAACAAGAGTAGGATTGCTCATGCATAATGTGTATGTACGCGTTGGTTAAGTATCCTTTTCACTTAATACTCTCTCTCTCTCTCTCTCAATAATTTTCTCAGAAGTTGCTGAAAATGTTCACATAATTGAGTAGTCTTTCTTTTCTGGACTAGTGTACACCAACGAGCCAGTTGTGTGTGTTATTATAATTGAATCATCGTTAAGCGTAGGGGACTTTGCTTGTGAGGATGGCCGAAAAACTGATAACTAAACATAAAAATTTGAGAACGTGCCTCCGTTTTTGTGGGCTGTTTACCATACTGAATCCTTGCAGGTTCAAGTGTTGAATTGGATTGTCTGTTGATTCCTTAGTAAGATTTGCTTTGACTTTTGGACCACGTGGTGTTTTACCTCTTGCATCGTACCCCTGGGGATGTTGAGAAGAATCAGTAACGTTCTTTTCATATTCTTCCCAGGCGGAGGTCAGTTTCATTTTTAAAGAATGCCCGAACACTTGTCAAGAACATAGACTGTTTTCCTAAGAAAAGTGGAGAGTATGGTGCCTTTGTTAAATATGAAGAGTTGGTGAAGGACACTGTAAAACTAGTGAGAATTATAGTTTCGATGCGCCCCTCAGGCTTTCGGGCCTTTTTTTTTTTTTTTTTTTTTTTTTTTTTTTTTTTTGCGGCTCCACTGTGACCTATTATCTCCCCGCCCCCCACCTTTCTCAAAGGGGTAGTGCCGTCAGTGCCCCTCAAGTGGTGCACTGACGACATTGTTTGCAGCTACTTTTCAGCCCCTAGCTGCACTTACTTCTTAGCCTCTTTACTTTCCCTTCATTCACTCTCTTTCTTCCATCTTGCTCTCCAACTTCTCATACTGTACTATTACTTCTTAGTGCAACTGTGGGGAGCGGGGGTTTCCTCCAATTTTCCCCGGTAGATCCTTTAACTTCCTCACCATTGTTTTCTAGATCACTCTCTCTTGCTGTCCAGCCATTCCAACCAACACCCCCTTTCACCGTCCCAAGGGCTGAACGGCTAAACGTGCCCTGGTGTTTGGCTTGGCAGCCTAAATCTCATGAAACCAATCGATCATGACCTCCCCCACCAGGCTGCTAAGGTCGGTTGCAAGTTTCGGTAATAGTCAGGGGCGTTAGCATTGCACCAGCATTTGGCATGAATTAAGGTCGCCATCCCAGCACTGACTATACACATTGCTTAATTCATTGTGAACTTGATGTCATGCAGTGCTCTAGTGTGATTTTGAGGAGGAATGTGAGCTTCACTGTAAGGTTCCCCGTAGAGTAGCACTGGCAATACACCTCGCGTTGTGCACTGGAGGCATCACTGAAGGGTATTTACAGTGTAACTTCGGCTTCAGCTGCACCTCTTTTCAGCGTTTCACTTGACATCCATTCAGGCTTCCTCCTCCAACTTGCTGCCCGACCTCTCTTCTCTGTTGCTTCTTAGTGCAACTGCGGGGCTTTTTCCCATTGTCAACTTTGGATCCTTGTAGTGCATCTCATTGATTCCCAGGGTCTTTTGTATATTGCTGTCCAACCACTCCAGCTCCCTACAGAAGCTGAAATGGTTGGGCAGCACTGTCTTAGCACTGATTGGCTGAAAGTGCCCCAGTGCTTGGCTTTGTAGCCTGAGATCCATAATTCGTTCATTTATTCATTATACGTAATATTGTAAGTATGAGTGTTATTGTGGATGTTTCAAACTAAGATAAGGTGAATTAGTATCGTAATATGTAACGTGTATGAAACCTGTACCAGTGGACCTTGTGTTAATGACGAACTTCCACCAGTCATTGGAGATATCTTTTAATAATTACTATTACTATGCAGGATTTTTATGCTGCTGAGTTTGTTGAATCCCCCAATAAAAAATGGGAACTAATCTCATTCTTTCTTCTTTTTCAGATTTTTTAGTTTTGTAAAATATAAGAATGAACGATCTTGATAGTTTACGACAAGAAGCAGAGAGACTAAAGAACACAATCAGAGTAAGTACAAGATATCTTTTTTTGTCATTTTCACTCTCTTTCTCATCTCATCTCATCTCATTGTGTTGTATTTGTTCCTCCTAGATAATACAGCTGTATTCCCCTCTTTGTTAATTCTGTTGTTATTCATCTTATGTTCTCCATCTCTCGTCACGTTTTGTCTTTTTGTTTTCGGTTTCCAGTGGTCAAGTTAAAATCAATTCGTTTTACATTTCGCTTTGATTCTTCTCCATTTTTATCTTCTTTTGTATTTCTTTCTCTAGGTTTATGTCATTTTTCTTTTTGTTTCTCAGTGGCTAATTTCAGTTGAGATTCTACTCATGCATTTCTCTGGCTATTGAGTCTTCATTTCTTGAATCATTTCATTCTCTATGACTCCTTGTCTAATCTTGTCATATATCTTTTACCGTATGATGTCATTTTGATTTTAAATTCTTTGAGTGTTTTAGGTTGTGTCTACTACATTTGTCTGTAATCTCTTTATTTTCATTTTCTGCTCAGTTTTTGGTTCGCTTTCCAATGGAAACGTTTTCCTACCGCAGTAATAGTAGTAAGTGTAGATGTTTTATTTACTAGGGTTTTGAAAGTCAAGTTTGTTCCTGGATACCATAACTTTACCGTGTACTGTTCATTCTGTCTCTCATCGGTGGTGTTTTTCTTCCAGAGAAAAGTTGAACCTCGAGTTGTTCATTGATTTGTGTGTACTGTAGACGAGATATATAGCTTGCTATGCCGCTAATTGAGAGAGTTGCGGAGATGTTATCTATCACTGGTTTCAAAATGCTTTCTCTGTGTGAAAATGCCATCCGACCCCTACACAATGTATTTCAAATGCATATTCCACATTAGTGTCAGAATAGAGAAGTCTCTCCCTCTCCTTTCCTCCGTATTTATCGTGACATTTGGGTTTTCATATGTGATTGTGTACGGATTTTTTTCAAGAACGATAAATGGCTGGTTCTTAGTCCTGTTATTATTAATAGTTATCAAAAGCCGTTCTACCACATGGTGTACGTGGTTTGACATTAAACAGTAGATGGTAATCGTGTCTTTAATATTAGGTATTTAGAAATTACCTTATTCTTCCAGAGTTCAGATTTTTTCCTAATTCTGTATAATTTCGAATATGCGTCTCACACTTTTTCCACGATAAATTTTTAGTCAAGCTTTTGAACATATTCTTTTAGTGCTTGATTTTCCCCTTCTAGGCGATTATAGCTATGTGTTAGTTTCTTCATACGTAGGCTTTTATCAGTTTTGTATTGGAATGCTTTCCAAAAACAAATTGGATTTTAGAGCTACTTGAGAGGCCTTGAAGATTTGTGTGTGTGAAAAGAAAAGGTTCATTTAAATGTAGGCCTAATCATTGTGTGTGAAAACTGTATAAAGTCACGACTCATGGAATTGGAATATTTACTGTCGGCTGTGGAATTTTGTGTATTTTGCATTTTATACTTGGCTAAGCTTTTGTAAGTTGTAGATACTGTTAGGTGTTTTTTTTGGAATATTTTGAATGGTTACTGCACATACCAGTAAGTGTTTTTCGAATGGGTGTCATGTATAATGTAAGTTATTTTCTGTTTAGCAAAAACGTTTGGAGTCACTTGGCCTTTTCCTGTCTGGGACATTGTTGCTCCAGTTTTGCTGTGGACGTGGAAGTTGCTCCTGTTTATTCATTATTTGCAAAGAGCTTCAGCATAACTGCTTTACTTAAAGAAAAACATTAGGATTATTTTGTCGTCCAAGGGATTTGCTTTGTCATAGTTTGTAGTACTATGATTTTGAAAAAAAAACGAACTGTCTTTCATTTCGTGCCACGTAAACAGCATCGGGTAATAGGTGAGGAGTAAATAAGCATGGAGTGTTTCCCAGCGGGACTCAAATGTGTTATGTATTCCAGGCCTTCTAACCCATCGTTTCAAGGATCTTTCGAGCTTTCCATGTTGTTAGAATCCTAGGATTTCTTGACCTATTTGTTAACCCATGGTTACCCAGATCTCTCGACGTTTTCTCCTCTTTTCCGGGTTTTTCCGGACTGCTCGACCATCAGTTGGGTTTCTTGGGATTTCAATAGGTTTTTTTTCGTGCTTTAGAGCTTGCTTCCTCAGATCTTTCGATTTGCTGTTTCCTTTGGATATCTGCCTGTTTCATCGAACTTACGTCAGTTTTTTCCCAAATCCTCAATTTTGCGTTTTTTTTTTTTTTTTTCTTATCCGTTAGTCTTTCGTCTTGGCACTTTTCGTCTGGCCAACGTGGGGAAAACTGAAAATTCAGCCGTGTTGAATTTGGGCGTGTAACAGCACAGCCTATAGAATCATATCAGAGTAATTGTTCCTCAAATAGGTCTTGGAACGTAGTTGAGACAGTCGTATTGTTAGTTCTTGAATTTGGGCTCAGGACAGTATAGAATCAAGGCATTGATACTCGAATAAGATGGGCGTTAAATCATGTCTTGTTGATCATTCTTGGTTTTGAGCTTGGTACAAAAACAGTCAAGTCGCTTGTTCGAATTCTAGATATCAGACAAGAATGGCGTGGTTAGAGAATGAAGGGAAACCCAATTTGCTTCTTGGCTGCTCGAGCTCCTGTGGTTTTCTAGATGTAATATCGCATAAACTCTCTCTCTCTCTCTCTCTCCGGAAGTTATATATCCGTTCAGATAACTGCTGTTGTTGGCTAGATCAGGCTGAGAAAGAGAGAGAATGTGCGTTCTTTGTACGGCTTTGCGATTACAAAGGAATCTTCGTCATTGACTTGGTTATTCGAAAGAGTTTTTTGAGCTGTACACTACTATTTTTTTTTTTTAATAGTGTGGTGTTTCTGAATGTGGTCCATCAAGCGGGTCCCATTAATTGATTTTGAGCTAAAAGCATTTATCAGCAGTACCGCACTTGATATTTGTGATACCAAAACATTCCCTTATTGAACGTTAAATATGATATAACGAAAGAAGAAATTGGTAAGTATATTATGTACTTGCACGCAGAGTTAAAGCCGAAAATATGACGTAAACTGTGATGATGTTGAGCGAGTGATAGGTGGTTAGCTTGTCAGTTGCTGGTACACTTATTCCTAAGCTCTAAAATTTGTCATTTATGTAATTCTGGAAGTGAGTCTTATCAGCTCTACCATGAATTCCTGTTGTTTAGTATAGCCCACCAATGTCTTGCTTTGAGTTTCTACATGTTGAATTTTTGGTCATAATTTCAATAATATGCTCTTGTACGACTGCCACTATTGACTGTGGTACTTTCGTTAGACTTTCATCTTGAAAGTCATTGCTGTTATAATGGAACAGACTTTCATTGGCTTAATCTCAACTGTCTTTCATTGGTTTTATGTCTGGAAAATAACTACTAGACTAGTCACAGTTTGGCACGATTTCTGCTTTACAAATTTCACTACAGTCTTGATAACATGCTTAGCTGAAGCTTTATCGAGAGAGAGAGAGAGAGAGAGAGAGAGAGAGAGAGAGAGAGAGAGAGAGAGAGAGAGAGAGAGAGAGAGAGAATTTTAAGGATGAACTTTTGAAAGAAAACAGATGGCTCTGAAAGATAAATTTCCCAAGGAGGGACGCTTCATAAAAGGCACTTGTGTGTAGCCCTTCCTGCGAGTGCATGGAGTGGGTCACGTAATTTCAAATTGTTTGTTGTTTGTTGCCATATTTCGTTCTTCCGTATTCTGCAGGTGTCCGAAGATGGATGGTTTACGGTGTGTTTCTTGATTGTTAATTGTCATTTTCCATATTGGTGTTCTGTTGATTTCTTCGGGTATAATGTGTTTGTGCATCTGTAACAAATTGAATTTTCTCGTTTGATTTAGGTATCGTGAGCATTCTTAGAATGAGTCGCTTACTATTTATGAGCTGTAACGTCATTTCTTATCGCTCGTTGCCGTGTATCGTTTTCCCGTTTTTGCAGATGTTTGTGTGGCCTTAAAGGATGAATGTTTTCTGTTTACTTATTCGGCATTCTCTGTTTATTTCCACATTTCATCCCCCTGTTTTAGCAGGTATTGTTGCTTTGCGTGTCTTTTAGGTATGAATGCTTTTGTTTGTTTGGGATGCAGAATAGGATGCTTTTGTTTCATCGCATTTCTCCTCTCCACGCTCTTCGGCTGTTGTTCAAGTTGAAGGCAGATCGCAGTTGCATACACTTTTTAAGTGGCTTGGCTTTTGTTTATTTATAGTCTCTCTCTCTCTCTCTCTCTCTCTCTCTCTCTCTCTCTCTCTCTCTCTCTCTCTCTCTCTCTCTGGTATATTTTGAAATGAGAGATTTTGATTGATCTTTAGCTCTCTCTCTCTCTCTCTCTCTCTCTCTCTCTCTCTCTCTCTCTGTTGAGTCTCAAAATGTATACAAAATGCATACTTAGGTGTTTCATTTTCCTTTCCTTTACGAAAGTGCATCGAGAATCATGTTCCGTGTAGTCCTTCCCTTCAAGTTAATGGTCGTTCAGGCGCTTTCCAGATGGGTGTCGAGAATGAGTAGTTATTATTAGGAAATAAGTTTTTACTTGTATGATTACGATCTCATGTTTCAGTGCTTTGTTAATAAAACCTGTATAATTAAAAGAATGGTTTATTGTATAATTTTTTTATAAAATTTTATTCATGTTTATACTTTGGAGTTGAGTTTTATCAATTGGTTTGAATTGATGCTCAGTCTCATTGTATGTATACCAATGTGTCTGGTGGTGCAATTTTCTCAACGCCTGGTGGTGCAATTTTCTCAACGCTCGGATCCGGCACCACAGTGTCCAGTGAATAACACCGGAAGGGTTTCGATTCCGGAAAAGTGGAAGCGGCACGATTTTCAAAGCTTGACTCTGTTACTCGGAATTAAATGTGAAATTTTAGACGTTGCATCGGCCCTTCTCGAAGAGTAAGCCAAGGAGAAGTTTGATGGGAGAATGACTGCGCGATTTTTAATGTGTTTGATTTAAGAAGTAGCCTGAAATTTACAGGATTCCCCGGGCTGAAGCCGTGCACCCGAAGCAGTCATGTGCAATCATCGTTTTACACCATGTTGGTAGCATCCACGCGTGCATGTACATACACATTCTCACTCACTTATTCATCAGAGGAGTAATGAGTAATAGCAACACCTAAGCGCGGACGTGATCTAGTGGGATCTGTGGGCATGAAGGCCCAGAAAGGTGTCACGCAAGGGAATTGACAATGTGGAGGTTTAAGCTTCTTTTGCTAATGTGAATATGACTCTCTCTCTCTCTCTCTCTCTCTCTCTCTCTCTCTCTCTCTCTCTCTCTCTCTCTCTCTCTCTCTCTCTCTCTCTCTCTCTTAGTGGTCTGATCTGTTAAGATTTTGAAACCTGGATTGCCAACTTTTTTTTTATGCTTACGGCAGCCGCCACAGTTTTTTCCTATGTATATTATGCTGATGATGTATAAAATTAGAAAAATGCTTTCTAGTAGACTGCCTTATTGTGCACAAAGAATCATGGGAATGAACACCTGTTATTAGCCGGTGTCTGTACAGATGTTAATCAGCTTCGAAGATTAGGTGCTATTACTACTACGGCTGCATTGATCATTGCTAGCTCATGGTGCGCGCGCGACATCGGCCGTTCCTTTTCGTCGGACCTGGTTTAGGCTGTGCATCTTTGTCTCCTCCTTGGAAGTCTTCCATAGGTCTGCTTGTAAAATCACAAGTGAACCATTAATTAAGAAGTGCCGCCGAAAAAGATTTTAGCAACAAAGGAAAAAATGAGATGTTGATATAATCTGTCGCAGGTTCCGTCGAGTATTGCTGTCCGTGGTGTGAACCCTACCTGTCGCTTCTGCAGGATCAGATGGCTGTTATGCGACGTTATGTCCCGTAGGGAGGTAGTGCTGTCATTGCAACACACACGGTGCACTGTAGGCATTACTTAAGGTTCTTTGCAGCGTCCCCTCCCTCGCCGCCTCAAGGCCTTGCTGAAGGAGACCTGTGAAGACGGGCAGTTGCTGGGGGCTGTCGTTCCCCTTTAGGTGGAAGCGCTTCCTTCATAATCATGGAGAAAGAAGATCAGCTAGCATAGTATACGATTCAAAGCACATCCAGCACGTAGATGCCTGGTCGTTTTCAGTGGGTTCATTAATACGAAAAGCCACCCATTATATTCATGCACCTTTGTTTTTAGATCAGGTATGTTAAGCAATATCTGAATATGGGAAATATGTGCCAGCCAACTACCCATACATACGCTCAGTTGCCACGGAGAGGGCATTGGTTAAAAGGGTATTATATGTTATAACTATCAATAAGAATGAATTCCAAGCAAAATGTTTGTACTGGCGTGGAAAGTGAAATTACTATAAGAAATCACCCAGTAACAATTGTATACTGTACGCACACTCATTTTTTATGGGTATTGTGCGGTACTGCAAAGACGTTGAGAGTATGTGGTCAAATCGGATATACCATAAGACATATTCTGTTTTCCCCATATCACAATCCACATTGAGTTTGCGTGCGGCGGGAGTGTCTCAGAGATAAGTTCACACTGCCTCCGTTGTGCTGATAAAGAGGCAGAATAGCTTCAGGATATTTCTGGCGACGAAAGCATCGGTGATTTAACGGCACTGTCGCAGCGGTTTCTCGTGTCTGTAAATCAGTCATGACGCTGGTGGGCCCATCACGTAGCTCGCAGGTCCTTGGTCGATTCGGTGGTTCGGTTGAGTTTTGTTCAGGCGAAGGCCTGGGACACGGAACTTTCAAGTGACGACCGTGCCATTGCCAAATTAATGAACGTGACAAGCTTCATTTGGAAGTTGGTGAAAGAGATTTAACATTCCTTTGAGATGGAAAAAACAGGAAAAGCATTATAGTACCTGGAAAGAAGTGGTATTCCATCGGTATAGGAATACAGAAGAGCGGGACCAGAAAAAAATCCCAGAGAAGCAAGGTGCTTGTTGAAGCTCAAAAGAAAGTTAGGAAATAATTCCAGTGCATGGTGGAATTGCGAAATACTGTGGGGATTCCTAGTTACATTACCGTTAATTAGCCTTGCGTAGTGGCTGAAATGGTTGGTGGCCAATATGACAGGCTCTCATCCAGTTGAACAGATTATCTACGACGAAGATACTCTCGTAATCTTATCCAAAAAGTGGAACAGCAATAGTTCAGAGAATAAGCCAATCCAACTAACCTGGGGTGTAGCATCGTCATCCCACTTCACTTCATTTATTGTTGTGAATATTGATCAACTGTCATCAGATATCCTTATTTCGGACTTCAGTATGGCAGTAACACATTCGCCAGGCTGTAGGTGGCAGGATCTACAAAGATGAGCAACTTTGGTACTGCTCGGTACTTGAATAGGTGGCCACTGAGGGATTGCCAGACACCGTTGACATGCAAGCACATTGAACGTCCGAGGGCAAGGCGTGGGACTGGCAACTTCATCCCAAAGTACTCTAGAGAAAAACGGAAGGGTATCGCCATGTGGGGGCAGCCTCTCCAACGGGAAAACCCCTCGGGGGGGTTAGTGCCGTCAGTGCACCTCATGCGGTGCACTATGGGCATTACTTAAGGCTCTTTGCAGTGTGCCTTCGGCCCCTAGCTGCAACCCTTTCGTTCCTTTTACTGTACCCCCATTCATATTCTCTTCCATCTTACTTTCCACCCTCTCCTAACAATTGATTCATAGTGCAGCTGCGAGGTTTTCCTCCTGATACACCTTTCAGACCTTTTCCCGTCAATTTCCGTTTCAGCGCTGAATGACCTCATAGGTCCCAGTGCTTGGCCTTTGGCCCAATTTCTATATTCAATTCAATTCAATCCAACGGGAAGAGACCCTCGTATTAGTTATTGCGAGAGGACTGGTTCTGTTCCATAGCATGCATGTATGTGTACACACATGTATGTATATATATACAGTATATACTGTATATACATGTGTATGTATACTCTATATATGTATATGTGTACAAACATATATACGTATATATACATACACACACATTGAAAGCAATTGCTTTTATGGCATCAATGAGATTTTGCCGGAATCTTCTTATCGTCGGAGTTTTTTTTTTTTTGATTCTCAGGCGTCAGTCTTTGGTGAAGTACACACCCACTTCTTTGTTCCATTTATTGTTTTCTGTCACAACGGCTGTTTCTCCACTTTTCAAGTGACTGCAATTTGGATTTACAATACCACAGAGTGGAGAAACTGCTGTCGTGACAGAAAATAATAAATGGAGCAAAGAAGTTTGTGTGTTCTTCACCAAAGATTGACGCCTGAGAATCAGAAAAAACTCCGACGATATGAAGATTCCGGCAAAAAACTCATTGATGCCACAAAAGCAATTGCTTTCAATGAAAATTGTTTTAGAGAAAAATATTGCCCTAAAAGTATGTATATATTGATAATATACATATAAAATATATAATACATATAATATATATATATGTATGTGTGTATGTATATATATATATATATATATATATATATATATATATATATATATATATATATATATATATATATATGTGTATGAGTGAAACGTGTGCGCCCTTAGTGAGGCTTATTAGTACCTGGTGGCTTTTATATCGATTTTCTTTCCCTTGACTGCTTGAATGCAACTCCATCCTCCTCCACATGCAAGAGTAGCATTTGATTTCCACATAAATCCTTGTATGTGGCTCTCTCTCTCTCTCTCTCTCTCTCTCTCTCTCTCTCTCTCTCTCTCTCTCTCTCTCTCTCTCTCTCTCTCTCTCAACTTAATAAGCTTTTTCTGAAATACTTAGTATTTACAGTCAGTAGCAAACGTGTAAAGATTATTAGCAGCATTTCTCTTTAGTTTTTCATCAGTCACACACATACTTTGACCTGTCAGTAGTTTACAATACATATACTGTAGGTAGTGGCAGATGGAAATATCGTCTATGCCGTTATTTCCGCGCGAGCGAATGTTTTTGTATGTGTGCGCGATTTTTTGTGTGTTTTTGCATATGTGCAGCCCTCTGTGTCGTTTTGTATGTTCATATGACTGTGTATGTGTGTGTACGTGTTCAGTTGTCTGTCTGTGTGGTTTTGTGTGTGTATGTGTGCGCGCGTCCGCGCGGTCGATAATGGTTAATTATGGAATTATGGAAAGTCTGTCCTCCAACATCCCCTCTCTATCCCCTCTCTGGTATTGATTCATTCCCAGAACACACTCTGGCAGGCTTCATCTCCTCCTCCTCCTCCTCCTCCTCCTCCTCCTCCTCCTCCTCCTCCTCCTCCTCCTCCTCCTCCCCTCCTCCTCCTCCTCCCCCGCAGACCTCCTCCTTTCCTCCCCGTCACATTCTCTCTCTCTCTCTCTCTCTCTTGGTTTCAGCAGCAGCTTCTGCTTCTCTTAGCTTCTCTCATTTTCAGCAGCATGTTTGCTTCTCTTAGCTTCTCTCATTTTCTTCTCTCTCTCTCTCTCTCTCTCTCTCTCTCTCTCTCTCTCTCTCTCTCTCTCTCTCTCTCTCTCTCTGGTGCCTTGTATGGGCAGTGACTGACGCACACACGCTACTTAGGACATGCACTAGTGTTGTTATTGAGTGAGAAGTTGCCTTCATCTCTTAAGTAACAAGTGAAGGAGTTGAGTCTGGTAGTAAAATGATTCAAAACAACATTGGGGAACCTTTCTGAAGTGATCTGGTTGTTACGTATATTGGACGAAACTAGGCAGTTATATTTGATAGCAGAAAGCGTAAAGCTGCGAAAAATCCCACCCGCGAAATTTTTAATATACATTTACATTTGCTCTAAGATGACCAGATATAAAAGTTTAATGTTTCTTTGTAAAAGACATTGCCTGTGAATGTGAATGCTTGTCGGGAAGTTATCCATTATTATATTTGTCAAAGCTTTCTTCATTCTGATTGGTTCTCCGAAGGATGTTTTATTTCTGTCCTTTTTATCTTATCTCTCTGTCTCGCCGCCCTTCGTGGCCGACCTCAAGGGCAAGGAGCTGTTGCGAGACAGACAGAGCACCATCAGTGGAGTGGTGGCTGTGTGCTTGTGGACGTGAGGCTTTTCATTAGTCCGTCGTATGTAAGGTCGTTGGTTCTAGAACACTCCAAGCTGTTGCTTCTTCTTGGAGTCCATTGGTCACATCACCTGCGCTGTCTTCTTTTTGGGTGTGTCTGCTGAGAACCAACACGAGTTCGATTCCCGCGCAGGGAAGAGTTATTTATTAATTCATGTTCTTCCGCATTTTCAAGCAGTTTAGTGGAAAAAGTCGTAAAAGTATTGGAAATAAAATCGTTTCTGTTTACAGTCAACGAAATACGACCTGTTTGCATTCTGCTTCCTGCTTACGGATAAATAATAAAAATTAGTAGAGAGCAGTTTGGCTGGTTTCTTTCTAGGGGAGAGGCGTGGGAGGAGGTTGGTGGGTGATAATTCAGTGGTTCAGCATAAGTGGTAGTTACAGAATGCCTTTCGTTCAGCAAAAATTTGCATGTATATCAATATGCAAAAAATGGCAAGCAAGCCATTATGAAAGATAGATTGGATTTCTTTCCCTTTGGTATTTCTTGGCTCTTCACATGAGAGACTGCTTTCTTTTGTGGGATTGTACAGTAGCTGTGGTATTGCGTAACTAGTTTTAATGTGTCACGAATAAAAACTTCTGTAATATTTTGATGATCATTACTGCCTTTCTCCCAAGAGTAAGAGGGTACCACTGCCAATTTTTTGTGCGTAGATTTTCTGTTATTTGTTAATGTTGTTCGGTGTTTGAAATTGTTTTCCCTTAAGTATGTCTGTACATTCGCAAAGTATCGGCAAGTCCATTCTTTGCAATGTGAAATCCACTTTTGTTTCATGGTCAGTTTTTTTTAAATTTTTTTTTAAGATGCATTTGCGGTAACATTGTCATAGTATGATTTGTTCAGAAACCTTGAGCACCATAACCTTTACCCTTCTTCCGTCTAAATCTGTTTTTGTTTCCTGGCTTGTGATCGTGTCGTCTGAGGGAGGTTGCTGAAACTTCGAGTTTATTGTTATCACGTGCACGTCAAGCTGTAGCCTTATACTGGTTCTGTTATAGCCACTCAGTTGGAAACCTGTACGTTGCATAACAATGATGTCATGTTAAGCTTGTTTCTCTCTCTCCCAAAGAAAGTCAAATTTTCTGGCAATCTCCTTCAGTACATGGAATGTTTAGTATGTATATGATCATGCTGTAACAGGATTGCCGAGGTATGACCTCTGCTTGTGCCCCGTAAATTTGTATGCATGTTAGTTGTATCGCAGTTCTTTTGAGCTCAGGGAAAGAGTTGTTCCTGCTCTTAGGCGGCACTGTAACACTCTTAGGGCCACCCCTTCTCAATTTGTCATGGGATTAGTAGTCCGTGGGAGACATGGTTAGGTGTCTTTGTTTACCTCTAGTGCAGAACTCAGGAATTCTCTTGCTGATTGTTTGTTCTGACTCGCTGCCCTTCCTCCTTTAGGAGGCATGTCTCTTCCTTTTCTCGATTTGCTTCGGGCCTGGGCTACAATCGGTCGTTCGTAAGGTTGCCCATCCATTGCCCTTTGCAAAAAGAAAATAAGTAAAAAATGCTTCGAAGTTTCCTTGGCGCAGTCGAGTTTTCTGTACAGCGTATAATGCTGTATGAAACTCAACTGCGACCCATGAAACTTTCAGCCACCCCCCGGTGGTGGCCTGTGTTGTTGGCACCTATAGCGATGCCAGACGCACGATCTTGGCTGCTAACTTGAACCTTAAACAAAATAAAAACTAATCAGGCTAGAGGGCTGCAATTTGGTATGTTTGAGGGTGGATGGTCAGCATACCAGTTTGCAGCCTTCTAGCCTCAGTAGTTTTTGGTAAGATCTGAGGGCGAGCAGAAGAAGTGCTGACGGACAGAGAAACCCATCTCACTGGTTTTCTTTTACAGAAATATAAAAAGAATGAAACCTCTTTGAGTCAACAAGTGATCCAGACCAGTTCCTTCTCCGTCCTCCCCTCCCTCTTCTTCTCTTTATAAATAGGGAAGTTGGGAGATGGTAATCTCAGATATAGCAGCAACAGCACTCAGTCAGAAGGTACTTGAGCTGAATACGATATATCCCTTCTAATTTTACAAGAGTTGGCGTTTATCCACGTGTGTCCAGCCTCGCCCTGGGTTCTTCTTCTTCTTCTTCTTCTTCTTCTTCTCCTCCTTCTCCTTCTTCTTCTTCGAAGTTGTAGTGCAAGACGATGGGTGGTGTCGGGGGATTGATTAATCGGGTGTGCCTCTTAACTGGCACTTAAATGTCTTTCTCAAGTATCTCGGTGCTGAGTTCATCTCCCAGTTAAATGCAAATTCCTTTTACTCTGAGTAATTCTCGCTCAGTTTTCATTTTCAGCGGCTATCAACGAAAGCCTATGCAACCCAGATAGTTGTGCCGATATTTCCCAACGTCTGTTGTTACTTTTCCGGAATTGTCTCCTAATTTGTAATATTCTGCTCCAGAAATTATGATGATGTCGTATAACAACAGTTGCAGACCAAGGCATATCCATACTTCTAGTGCTCCTCAAGATACTCATGAAAGTACTGGCTTAAGTTGAATATGCTATCTCATTCAGGTGCCGTCTAAATAGGTGTATTGTCTCCGTGACAGCCACCGTCATGTGAATTTCAATGAAATTGCAGCCTTGGGGCGTTTGTTGAGAAATTTTTTGTAACCTCAGCCCTTGGTAATTAAGGTAAAAGTCGAGTCATGTCCCAGTTGAGCTAAAAGCTGCCACAAGATTCATATTGTAGTTGTAGGGAATGTAGTCCACGCGTAGCATAGACTTTTTCCGTTTTACTCTAGTAAGTGAGACTGGATTGTGATCTTCAATTCTATCTAAATTATTTGAATGGAAAAATTACTTCAAAAATATCATACGCAAAAAACTGCAGCAGTGTCATTCCTAATCATTCATGAAATACATAAGCTGAGAAATTTTACTTGTTTCATTTTTTTCGACTTCTAAATTCTATGGTGGTATCAGTGACCAGTCATGCTGTAATTCTATAGTACCTTAATTTGCATAAGTTGAAAATAATCATAACTAGAAATTGATTTACGTTAACGATGGAACACGACATCACGTAACGTATTCCTGAGAACGGACCGTTGCCCAGCTGATGTTTTAGCAGATGTTACGGAAGTGGTTTGTGGAGCCGTGACCTGGGAGTGGCCAATTAACATTGGTGCTGAAACCGTTCCAGTCGTTACAATTTTGTCTTCACCTGGCTTGCCTCCAAGACTCAGTTCCCGGTGCCACAGAACATTCAGTCATTCAGTCAGTCAGTCCAAGGCTCAATTTTTGATTGGCTTTACTTTTATGAATGGCCTGCCTCCGATACCCTAGAACTAGGGTAGTCACTTGACGTTGTTTTGTTAATAATGATAATGTTTATTATTATTATTATTATTATTATTATTATTATTATTATTATTTTAACTCTTAGAATACTCTGATTTTCGTCTTAGTCTTTTTAATGGTCATTGGTTTTAAATCATCAGGAACATTAGCATTACTGTGTTGTTCATCGATATATAAATATTACATCAAACAGTGTTGTTCTTTTAATAAACAAACACATATATAAAATACTGTGTACATACGTTGTTATGTTCCTCACAAACACTTTTAGAAGTAGGACTATATATTAAGTGAAAGGATGCCCAAAATGAACTTCTTAGAAATTTATTTTGTTTGCCAAGAATTACATAAAAGGTATTATTATGGATATGGCGATTAGATTGTTACCTCCTGATGTAACGTTAATGAACTGGAATAAAGGAAACAGATGATGAGAGAGAGAGGTGGTTGTTGGTTTGTAGGGTAAGTAGGTGTAGGTATTATCGCAGCTCTCAGCAGCTGGCGCTATCTTGGGCAATAGCCTATATGTGTGTGTGTGTGAGTGTGTAAATGGCTCCACGTATATGGGTATAGGTGTATGGATGTTTTACGTTGTACGTATGGGTAGGAAAATAGGGCATCGTTCCTTCGAGTGTGTATCCGTGTTTAGTTGTCTGAACGTTAATCTGTGTATTTGTTTGTGATTGTCTTCGTAAATATATGTGTATGTGCGTGTGCGTGTTCGGTATGTGTGTTCGTGTACGGGTGTATTCGGGTGTGCGTGCGTGCGAGCCGTGGGGCGGGTCGGTATTTCCGTAGAGTTTGAAATCGTTATCGATTGGTGTAGCGGTGGCCGGCCCCTCAGCCTGTTGTCTCGCCACACGTCTGCCCGTCTCCCCCCCCCCTCTCTCTCTCTCTCTCTCTCTCTCTCTCTCTCTCTCTCTCTCTCTCTCTCTCTCTCTCTCTCTCTCTCTCTCCTAAGAAAATCCCTCCAACGGAAAGTAAGTGGCAGCTGGCATTAAAATTGATATTCACCGTTTTGAGGTGTGTGTTTTAGTGGAATTCTACCATGAGCTTGGTGGCTCACATAAGTATTATGACAATTTTATTGCATTGTCTTGATTTCAGTCGGCGTGTCCCAAAGGTTAAAAAAAAAAAAAAACATACTTCATGTGCCCCTATTCTGCCGTACGACCGGAAACCGCGTTTAGTACCCTACTGTGCTGCATGGATGATAGTGAGAAAGAGAGAGAGCGCTAAGCCCTTCGCTCGGACCTCTCTGACGCTCTAGAAGGGAATTCCCTTGGTATTCTCTTCCCTCCTCCTCCTCTTCCTCCTCCTCCTCCTCCGTAGTGTCCCTGTCTCCATGATGCCTCACCCTTGCGTGACTTGCTTGGCTTGGCCAGTCGTGAACACAGGCGATTATTAACCTGTGAAATTCACGTATGTCGTCTGCTGTGGTCGGTGACTTCTTTCGGTCCATCACTTGACTTTTTTGATTTTCTCTGCTGACTGTCTTTTTACTTTGAGAGGTGAATCTATCTGCGATTTCTTTTGGAGTTAGGTCATGATTCTGCTGTACTTTACCTCCATCGGTAAATCAGGTTGAACCCAGATTTTCCGTGCTCGATGAAATACAGACAAAAAATCTTTGGGAGGGTTCATGCCCGTGCCAGCACCCCTCCAAAATAAAATCAGGGCATCCTGGATCTAGATGTCATCACATCTTAGTAAAGTACATCAGTAACTTTTTGAGATACTTGTGGACAGAACCTCCTTCAGTGGAAGGTGGCGAAGGTAATTCTTGCAGAAATACCAGGTTACGTTTTGAAGGACCAGCCGCTTTTGATTGTTTCCGGTTGATGTGATATACAATTATGTAAATAGCATTTAAGATCATTTCCGCACGGGCCACTGATTTGTAAATAATGACGGCAATAATAACATTATTAGTGAACTGTTCCCGTATTGTGGATATCCGAGAAAAAAAAATTTTTTCTGCGATTACCGTGGACTTCATAGATTCTGTCTAGTTTATTTTTATTTATTTATTTGCACGTTCGGGCATTAGATTCGTTAATATTGATGGCGCAGAAAAAGTTAATCCCTGAAAAAGGAAAATAAAATATCTGATCGTTCACATTTCCTACACAGTAGAGTGAGTGATTTAGTGTAGTGAGTCAAGAGTCAGAAATGTAAATTGCCATCCACCGTTGACTTGAGTTTTCAGGGTTCCGTTGCTGAAGTTGTCGTCACTTTGAGTTTGGCCAATTAGAATGCATGTAGATCTTGAATGATCATAATGGACACAGCAACGGCAACAAAAACAATAATACTAGTAATAATGTGCAGTTGGCTTCGGCGTCATACGTAATCCTTCAGCCCATTTTTCATTATAGTATATAACTGCCTTTGTACAGCACAGAATTCTTCCCCCGCTGCTGTAAACACAGTGAATGAGATGAAATCATTCCACTCTGGAACTGTCGTCTTCAGGTTTTTATTTCATGTTCAGAATACGAGTGAGGTAGGATTTCCTTTGCTTTTGAGTTTCTTCATATTGATGGAGATGGGATATTTTTCGCCGTAAGTGTAAGGGACTTTAATGCTTCTATATTCATATCGTCTAAAAAAGATGCGATCCCCGTCTCTCTCAAAATATGGAACTTTTTTCACTTTCCGTACTTAAAAAGTGAGAATGAGAGTGTGGCTTTGGTCAAAATGTGAGGAAGAAAGCAAAGCGTCACGTGGAAGACCATTGATTATTTTCGCCTCTTTGTAGATAAATATATCTTAGTAATGTAGTTTGCATTGAGAAGCAGTTTTGGTATCGCCTAATTGGGGAGAACCATGACACAAGTGTGATCTCATTTATTCGCAGAAGTGAATACAAGTATAATCTTTGGAAGAAGAAAACTGATCTGACAAAATCTACGTCTTTGGTATTTGAAACAGTTGGTTATTAGATAGCAGAATCCCTCTTGTTATTATAATTTCCGAAGTCTTATGACGCCGAGTTCGTGCTCAGTTCTTTTTCTTATTCCCCATATTTTTTCTTCCACACACACACACACACACACACACACACACACACACACACACACACACACACACACACACACACACACACACACACACACTCTCTCTCTCTCTCTGTATATGTACCATGTGAAAGAGAGTTTAGTTTATAAGAATTTTTTTTCTTTGAGATTGCCAGTGTCCCTTCCCCCTCACTCTCGAGACAGATTTAATCTCCAAATGCAGCTTATTTGTGATACACGCACCCCCTCCCCTTCCTTCCTTCCTTCCTTCCCATGCCTAGAAAGGGCGGTGTCCAGAGGTCAGGCCACTGCTGCTGCCCCTCACGAAAAAAGAAAAAGCACTGAATTTACTTGTGTGTCCAAGGATTCGACTGTTCCCCTCGTACCTCTAGAGGTTATTTTCAGCGGACTTGTATATGGCATGGAACTACGTATATTATTATTATTATTATTATATCCCCAGCTCTTTGAAAAGGAGTGTATGCTGCTTTTTAAGAGAAGTCTATTAACATCCCTTTTTCTAAGTGACCTGGGTTGGATGGGGATAGGGCTACGATGCCCCTGTAGGTCACTTCACCATCAAATGTCATCAACGTTTTGTCTTGCCTCCCTTGTCGTCATGCACGAGTGTGTGGGCTTCACCTCGTCGGATTTTATTGTGGAGAGAGAGAGAGAGAGAGAGAGAGAGAATTTTATCACGCATAGTTTTATGTACTGTATGTGTGCCTTTTCTTAGGGGAGGGTGGCTCCTGAAAATGTTACTCTTCTTGTTATGAGCTGAGAGAGAAAAATCATTGTACCGCACACGTCATCATCTCAGCCATAACCACACCCACTTAACGTAATGGGAAAACGCCTGATGCCTTCAAGAAGGCCAGTACCCTCCTTGAATATAAATGACTTTTTTTTTAGGGGGTGACAAATAGGATTGCTAATATTTTATTTTTTTTTAAGTTCACGGTTTGTTATATTTTCCTCCCAGGTTTCACGCTCTGTGAAGCTTGGTAACACGCCTAGGTTTCATCTCTGTTTTTGTTTTTATTGTGGAATTCAGGTGTCTGGTAAATACTGCCATCGATAACTGCCTGACTGTTCAGCCATTTTACAGGCCACATTTCGTGCCTCCGTTTGGCTTTCTTTGCTTTTTTTTGTGTGTAAAGATGGTGAGCTAGATTAAATAGCTTTTTTGGGGGAAGATTATGAACTCCAAATTTAACTTCGCTCATGAACAAGCGATGTACCTTTGAAGATGTCGTCCAAGATAGAGCTGAGAGTTCGGTACAATACGCCCCGCATCCAAAACTCTCGCACATTCGTTTAACATTTCAGGTTATTGGTAAGATGGGGAGTCTCTCTCTCTCTCTCTCTCTCTCTCTCTCTCTCTCTCTCTCTCTCTCTCTCTCTCTCTCTCTCTCTCTCTCTCTCTCATGGAAGTGTGGCTATTAGGAAACGTCGCCTTTACCTAAATTCGTATGTTATAAGTGTGGCCAGTAGTTTACATAGTGAACGTAAAAGTAGACTGATAACGCAGATATTTAAAACGTTGATATGTATGTCTGGTTTACGGTATTTTCATGTTGCATTTTCATAGTCGATCTCCTGTGGTAGCACCGGTGGTATTCTAGTGTAGTTTACATCTTGTTGGTTAGATTCTTTTTAACGTAGCTGGGTACACTTTAGTTCTAGTTGGGTTGTTTATTGTTTTAATGGCGCAGACAAACTTAGATACTCCTGACAGTGTATCTGTGAGTTTTGCGTTAATTTAAAATTGCGTTAACTTCATAGTGGAAACACTTAGCTCTGGCATTACCTGTGTTTGTGGCTCGAGGTGTCGATTCCACAAATGCGGATTTGCACAGCTTCGTGCCTGAGATCAATCTTTTTTTGATGTGCGTGGCAGCGCTTGGGAGCCGATCCCAAAACAGCAGATTGTTTCAAGGTTTCGTGCCGAAGAACAGTCTTCCCCTGATTGGCGAATCATTACGACACATTTTTGCGAATCGTTAAAGAGGGTCAACAGCAACAACAACAGCAGCAGCAGCAGCAATAGTTACTGCAGATGATAAAGGGTTGACACAGATCTGGCACATTATTGATTCTGAGGTCGTTTGGACAGGGTCAGTCAGAAGTGCCCAGCACAAGGCAGTTTCCGTGGTCAGTCAGTCTGTGTTTTTTTTTTTTTTTTTTTTTTTTTTGGGGGTTTGATTTCTCCCATACAGTATTGTCTTCTGTGTGTCTTTGAGGGTTGTCCATAGACTGCACTGATTATTACAGCGAATGTTTCACCCGACGTTTTATCCTCTTGATAAAGTTGGCTCCAAATTGTGTTCGTCTTCGGTTTTCAGGAAGTCTTGTACGATGAGTTTGCTAGCACTATGCCCTGCTTCACCTTGCTTTCGACCCACCATTGTTATGCAGCTATCATTTACATAATATATTGCTTTGATCAACAGAGGCAGAATAGGGTTTTAATAGACCGCTTGCAAGTCCAGTCCAATATATATATATATATATATATATATATATATATATATATATATATATATATATATATGTGTGTGTGTGTGTGTGTGTGTGTGTGTGTGTAAACTACTATTGTTTTAGTAAACGTGTCGTTAGTAATAATAGTCATTTGGCGTCATCTGTTGTGTCCCTTGACGGGAAATTTGCATTGTGGTTGACCTTTCATTTCATGTTGATGGAGTAATTATCATTGGGTATTATACCAAGATACCCCCCTATGGCATTGACATTTTTAAGACCTTGACTAAGGTTGTGCGGGGTAAATCTGCCGTTTTCTTGATTTCATTTAAATTTATATGCAAAGTTTCATCAAACTAACAGTCATTGCGTTATAAATACTGTATATTAAGCCCCAAATACTGGTGGTAAATGCACGTAAAATTATGATTCCCCTCGCGTATGATATTCCGAAGACATGTATTTAATGTTGGGAGTATTTTTTATGGCATAGTATTTGTGAGTAGAAAAGTCACATGATTAATGGAAAGCTTCAATATATATATATATATATATATATATATATATATATATATATATATATATATATATATATATATATATATATATATATATATGTATATATATGTATGTATTGTGTGTGTGTGTATTTTAGTCGTCTTAATGCTATTGTTACATAAGTGAATTCCGAATGTATTTCTTACTCATTCTCCAGTGAGCATAATAGTTTTTACCGAAGAAGTAATTAGACCATAAATAAGTTAGTTCATTAAAAGAAAATGAGAACAGTTAACACAACCACAGCCTATAGTGTTTTGTGTGTGTGTGTGTGTGTGTGTCGATGTTCTTCATAGTTGGATCACAGAGGCACCGGAAGTGAGAGCGAGCGAGCGAGCGAGCGAGCCAGCAAGTTTCTTGCTTCTTGTGAAGATGCCCTTTACGATATTCAAGGCTGGTTTCCGGAGCGCTGATACCAGCTAGATGTCAAGTTTTCGTTTCATATTCGAAGAAAAACTTATGCTGTTGGCCGTTTCGTCGAATTGACAGGCTTGACGAATCGGCCGTTTTGTTGTCTGAGTTCATACGTCTTTATAAGAAGCTATGTAGGGATGTTGGATGCCCGCTCATCCTAATTCGTATTACTGTTTGGTTCATCCCATTGAATCTTCCAGTGGAGAATTGGTAGTTTTGCCAAGGATGTGGAAACCTGTTTACGTTACAGCTCTATTTGCGGTCATGTGTGTTTTCTGTACTTAATAGGGGTTGGATAGTTTTATTGCTGGTATAAAGAATAGAAACTGCCTGTGTACTGTGTATGTATAATGTGTTAATCATTCTTGATTAACGAGGTCTGTCGATTTAGTTGTAATCTGTTTGTGGTATGATCGTTAACACTTGTACCGGCTGCTGGGCCAACGTTGCCCCATCCCAAATTAGTAGTCATGCCAAACTCCTTTGATTTTTTCTTTTGTTTTTCCCATTTTACGTGCGTCGAAGAAGGTATTTGATGCGTAAATTTTTGTAGTTGTACAGTTTGCTATGCCAGACGTCCAGTTCGCTCTAGTATGCGCTAAACTTTTAATCGTGTCTAATGTAGTAGATGCAGGTTAGTGGTATACTTGCGCATTTGTCGTTAATACCCGAATAGGTGGCATTCATTAAAATATCAATGTATTTTCGTCCAGCAATCCCAGTTGCATGAGCAGACATTTAGAATTATATTTGATGAAAACATAGTTTCCTTTTTCGTACCTTGAAGTCTGACTATCTACAAGAAATGTGTTGATCCCGATTATCGACTGGAATCTGCTAAAGTATTTCTTCAGAAAGAAATTGTATTCCCGAAATGATAAAATGCCCGAGGTGATAAAATGCTATGCATTCAAGTATTTTTCCCGAGTGTAACAAACACTGATAGTCCCTGAATAATGATGCAGAATGAAGGCACCTTGGCTCAAGCTTCCGGATAGTGCGAGTACGTAATGTCCTCAGAGTCGTCTCGCCCCCTCTTTTATTATTATTATGTTTAGTGGTAATGCATCAGCATAGGAATAAGTATGATGGGATACGAATAGGAAATGTCTTTATATATATATATATATATATATATATATATATATATATATATATATATAAGGTGGGGTTGCTTCCAGTATAGCCTGCAGTGCACCCCCACTCTCAATGTGGTCCTTTTCCATATTATAGCTGTCGGACTTCTTTAACATTCTCTTGCTCAGATTTTCACCCATCACATGTAACCATAGCCGTCGTTCCATCCCCGGGAATAATAATAATAAAATTGTGGGTCGTTAGTGATCCTGAACATGCTCTCTGTTGTCTTTTGTCATCTGAATATTTTCTTTTTGCCTCTCTTCTCTCGGCAGCGTCATTTCGATTGAAAAGCATAAGGATATTAAACAAGAGTGAAAGCATTTCTCGTATTTGGTTCAGAAATGGTGGAAATGGGTGGGTTTCTTCACAAGGATAGTTTTAGTTCTGTTTTTTAACTATATGTAATGCTACTAAGGAAGTGATAAAAGTATTTATGGAATGAGTAAAATATGTAATGTTACGAAGGAATTGATAAAAATATGTATGAAGTGAGTAAATGTATCTCTGAAGTTTGGGAGTTTACTATATTTATTGTTATTAATCCAAGAAAAATCACAAAAACATTTCTGGCGTCGATGACCATACTCTGTGAGGCGCCAGACTACATGTGCAAATCAGTCAGCCCCGTGTGCGCCCCCTCGCCCTCTGCGATCGACAAATATTAAACTACAAAAAGAAGAAGAACATTTGAAACATCTCGTATTAAACGAAGTCGTCGCAGACGAAGCAATAATTGTGCACGGGAGGGGCTGCTCGATAAAAGTGCACCGGAGGAGGACCCTTTGAATGTCACGGAACCAATTTTAGACAAGACGTCTGCTGCAGTGTTCATGATCTCTTGCCTTTACACCCTCATAGCTCCTGCTCTTTGCTGCTGTGGCTGCGGCTGCTACTGTGGAAAAGATCCCTCTCTTAGAAGTCTGTTTTTGTCAGACCATTTTTTTTTTCATATGCTCGATTGTAAAGTATGTCCGAATAAGGACATTTGATTGTTTTCTTAGATAATCCGACCATAGTGATTGTGACGCCAATTTATATCATTAATCAGTTGCATTTGAAATTGCTTCTAAAATTCATTTACGTGGCTAAAGAAATAGTAATTTTGCTCTGGAGTTTCATGTGAAGGAATATTTAAGTTGAAGGATAAGAGTAAGGTGATCGAAGCTGTCAGTATTGTTGAATAGTTTTACAGTAATTTGCCGTCAAGTTAACCGCATATAGTTATGAAGTCGATATTTTCCTGTATCGTGAACAAATAGTGTGTACTCAGATTGAATTTAAATGATCGACAATTCAATCCATCATACCCGCGGAATTACAGTCCGGTAAAAATATGAAATTATTTCATCTCAACATCTTCAGAATGATGAAATATCTAATAATTCTCCTTATTGAATTCTACCGAAAACTAGAATGCCAGAAATAGAATTTAGTTTTGGGAATGGCCGGGATTTCTTTTTGTTTAGGGGGAGGCTGTCTGGAGTGTTGCATATATCGACCGGGCGAGACAGAGACAGAGAGAAAGAGAGAGAGAGAGAGAGAGAGAGAAAACCCAGCTACTCGCTGCCACACCCGGCTGGCTTGCACGACCACGCTGCTAGGGCTTGCACGCGCGCGCGCTCACGCACACACACACACACACACACACACACACACACACACACACACACACACACACACACACACATGAACATGTTCATATACTGAAAGTATATATGGGTTTTTAAGGGCTTAAATTTTGATAATCGGTCGTATCTGATTGGTAGTAACGTCTTCACAAATACACTGATGCACGTATGTAAATACCTATTTAACGTGCGCATATACTTATGAGTACGTAACTGTTATGGTAAGTATTTTTGAAGTTATATGAGCAACGCTGAAGCTCTCTCCAGCATTTTACTTGCCTTTTACAGCCACCTACAGTTAACGCCTGCACCCTGCCGGTATCTTTTTCCTTAAGATCACCTTTTTTTTTTATTATAAATACGAGTGGCGCGCAATGGATCTTCAGACTTCCCACCGTTGGATTAACATTGATTATTCTCGTGTGGCGCTGCCTATGACAAAATTCTCAGTTCTCATGTTAGTTTTATGTGTCGACAGGATTAACATGCAATTTTTTTAAACCTAATTTTGGTTGTCAAATAAGATTTGTTCGTATTGGATGGTGCCAGGATTCAAACTGGAAATTCGTTTGGTGCTAGGTTCGACTGGAAAACATTGTCATGGTTATTCTCAAATAATGAGTCCACCATGGAAGATTCATGTGGGAAGTCTTTCGGTGGTAGCATTGACAGTGGAAATCCTCTTCATTTGTTTTGATATACGAGTATTGAAGCAGATTATTCTCGTGGTACCTTAGATTCATGTGTTAGTGGGTTTGACACAACGGAATACTGTCTTGATAGGTTGCACATGGCGCTTGGGTGAAACCTTAAAATTTTCACATTATCTCTGTGTAACTATTCGTTTTGTCACATTGTAATCTCGGAATCGGAGAAAAAGGCGGGGGGGGGGCCTAGGCTACCAAAGCACAGTTAAGTGAGAATAATAGTGTTTGGGCTGTCTTAATTCAATGAAAATGTTATCTTCACTGAGAAATGAAAAAGGCGTGTTGCTTCTTGTGTCGTAGTGTGCTGTCGTGTCATGGGATCTGAACCTTCCCAAAATTGAAGGAAGAAAAGCGATTAACCTTTTGTATTTAATTTTTATCATTTGTGCGTGCCTGTGCGCCCGCTTACTTTTTTTTTTATCTTATATCTTGTTCGGCTGTTGTGGTTCTTAATTTCTCCATTTTTGCATGAGAGTTACTGCATTGTTTTGGTACAGTGGCTAGTTATATTGGTATTGTCTCCAAACTTTTGAATGTTTAACCTGCACCTACCTTCTGTATAAAGCAGGTTCTCCTTCCTGGAATGACCGGATATGTCAGTGTCATATCTGGATTCCCCATTCGGCTTAGGCTCCTCATTCCGTCCGCCATACTTCTAGATTATCTATACATACAGTGACACACGCACACCCATATATGGAATATATACAATTTTCCCTAAAGGATACCTCAAAATACATTGTAATTTATCAGACACGGGTTTTCTGTGATGATCGTTTTGTTCAAAATTCGTATTCGGTAGCAGAGCTGGAGTTCGGTTGAGGGCCTCGACGCCCTCCGCTCAGCTTTCTGTTGTAAGGAGGAAATTTAGCCATAGGCTGCCACCGTTGGGTCCTTATCCCCCCCCCTCTCTCTCTCTCTCTCTCTCTCTCTCTCTCTCTCTCTCTCTCTCTCTCTGAGGTGCCTTTGTCGATATGGCAGGATTTTGAAAAGCTCAATCCGCTGAAGAAGGGAAATAGAGAGAGAGAGAGAGGGGGGGGGGTATTGGGAGGGTTAGAGCATGTGATGGGGAAGGATTTGCCGGTTAAGGGGAGGGTGTGAGATCCCAGTTATGACGTAAGTGATGACGCTGCTTGACCCCTCTCCCCACTACCGATCCATCCATCCAGTACCCCCTTATCCTACTCTGTTTCGTTTTTCTCACCTTCCATTGCTCTCTCTCTCTCTCTCTCTCTCTCTCTCTCTCTCTCTCTCTCTCTCTTCTTTTCTTTGTTCTTTTATTTAGCGTTTTATCAGAAATGATTTGTCGTAGTCATTTTCCTTAATCCTAGAACAAAGAATCCCAAAGTGATGTTATGGTGCCACCTCACGATTATGACATTGGCTACAAGGGTTAGCAAGTAGGTTTCGTCTCGAAATTGTTCTCCAAGCATATTGAATGCCCTCTCTCTCTCTCTCTCTCTCTCTCTCTCTCTCTCTCTCTCTCTCTCTCTCTCTCTCTCTCTCTCACAGCTTTCCCATCGCTTAGGTGTTTCATTAGGGCTGTGGCTTTGGTTCCTTCTCTCGTAAGGAAGGTAGGTGATGGGAGAATTTGGAATAGAGGTGCTACCATCTCTTAAAGACCATGGTGTTAAGGGAGCCATTGCCACTAAGTGTGGTAAAATATTGATATTGGATGGCATGTTCCACATTTGCATTCTTAGCCCCCACCCCCTCTCTCTCTCTCTCTCTCTCTCTCTCTCTCTCTCCATAAACACTTATCTCGGGAATTCATTTTGTTTCAACAATTGTTGTAACACCAGTCATTTTGCTTGAAATATCGCTTAAGGTAACCATCCATTTTTCATGCTTTGTATTAATATTTGGACATTGGGTGTAGGGGTTAGAGTGTCTGTTTATTAAATGCTGTGGAGGATGAGCTTACAGAGAGAACTTCATTCTGTTTGTTGTATAGAATTGTAATCCTCCTGCGCTTGGTTGCTATTTTCTTCATTAATACATTTCTGTGGTTCAGCGGTTTGAAAAATTTCTTCAACACGTCTCGAATAATTTTTATTTCATTCAAATCTTGATGTGTCTTTTTTTTTGGTTGAAATAAATTGGTCATGAACCATTGAGGTGTGTCGACTGAATAATGATTGATGATGCATGGTTTGATTTGGCGGAGCTAAGGCTGTGAACTGCGTTAACGTCGTCAATTTGGTGTTGATTAATACTATTTTCTTTTTACGTGGAATCCCATTATTTTAAAAATGCAAGTCAGTAGTCCGTGAATGTAATAGTGTGCGCGCGCCGCCTGCTGAGCTTTAATGCAGAGGTGCTTGCTGGAAAAATATCAAATCATTATTCCTTGAACTTTGGGTAAAGTGTACAGGCGTCTCAGTCCAATTTTTTACAACTACAGCCTTTAGGTGTGGATGGGCCTAGTTATTGTTATCATTGCTCTCTGGTTGCTGAATCGTGGTTGAGTCCTTTGTGCAGATCATTCCCACGACATAGCCGCTTGTGATGAATCGTCGTCGGTTGATCCTTTGCCTCCCTGCAGATTTTATTTCCTCCATCTGTCCATCACTTTCTAGTTTGTCTTCTCCTAACTTCAGAATTCTATACTTGTCACCATCCTATCATCATCCATTCTCTCTACATCACCGAACCGTCTCTTAAAGCACACTGACCCATCCGTTAACATACTAATGATGATCTTGCCACCTCAGTCCTTATACCACACAGCCATGCAAACAGGTCAACTTTGTGGTTTCATTCTTTTCCTTTCATCCATATTCAGCATCTACATGTCACTTCGTAAGGGCACATCAGCTCAGCAAATCATTCATGCTTCCAAAGACACTCAAGGGCTGCTCCTATTTTGCCCCCATCCTGCTGCCTTCCACATTTCGCCTGTTTTGTGACAAATCTTCTGTCGTCATCATTAGATATATTTACTCCCAAGTATTTGCATGAACCAACTGCTTCTATTCTTTCTCCAGCCATAGTGACATTCATTGTTGTATCTTCTGAGTTTCCATTGACCCTCATAACCGTACTCGTGCATTTACTGTTCCCACCATACAATCTCAAGAGCTTTCTCCAATGTATGTAGCTTCTCTTCACTATCCCCAATCATTACTGTTCATCTGGAAACATAGGCCATTTCACACTCCATTCCACACACCATAGGCCATTTCACATTCCATTCCACACACCATTCACAACCCTTTTTCTTATTCTCCTGGCATCGCTTCGTTCATAAAAACAACAGCCCCGGAAGCAAAAGGCATCCTTGTGTCAGAATCGTTTGTACACCAGACTCGTCATTCTCCCGCCTACTCTACTGTACATATTCTGACAAGCAACTAATTTAATACGTAAATCCGTAACATTTCCATTTTGACTCCTCTGTCCTGTCCGTCATGAGCTTTTTCTATATCGGTAGATGTTGTAAGCTCATTTCCTCTTCCCATCATTATTCACTGGTTGTGTCCCATTTTCCTCCCTCCAGAAACGGTTCTAGGACCCCATTCTGTTGTTTGACACAATTCATATACTCTGCAGTATATTATTATTATTTATTATTATTATTATTATTATTATTATTATTATTATTATTATTATTATTATTATTATTATTATTATTAATGATTAGAGTACGGGATGTACTGAGTCATATTGCGAAAGTCTCATAAATAAGAATTGAAAATGGAAAAACTTGGGGTTGAAACTAGACAGTTAGTGAGAAGAGACCACAGGGGACGCATGAGAAGTCGGATGCAGAAACCAAGACAGCTGGAGGCGAAGAGACATTGCAAAGGCGTACTGTGAGCGTTGCTTCCCAAAGGGCGCGACCTTTTCGATTTCTGCTTTGTTTCTCAAGATGGGAGTGACTCGGAGGGTTTCCCAGGTTCCGTCCGGTTTCGTGTTACTGAAATTGTCCAAACTTTTTGTTCTCTTGCGAGCCCATGGAGCCCCGAGAGGGAGGGGGGCGCCGCCTTACAGCTCTTGTAATTTATTGGAAGTGTGTACAGGTGCCCATAGATGAATTATGAATGTGAGTTTCATTTTTGTTTACTTATTTACTTGTTTTGGTAACTACTGGAGTTAGTCCAGCGAAAGCATTTTTGTACTTTACATGTGAAGGATGGTAAATTCATATGTGCTTCTGCTGCTGTTTGAGATTGTAGTCGGCCGTAGGATGCATCTATATAAGATTTTGGGAGCAACACAAAAGTAACACGCCTTGGATTCATATGCGTCGATTTTTTTTTTTTTTTGCGTCGCATCTTAGTAACGTTTACCTGAGTCGGTAATGAAAATAATCTCCGTCACCATTTGTAAATATATTGCATATTTCTTATTAGCATATAATTATGACAGTGTATTCATAGTAACATATACATTGTCCACACACACACACACACACACACACACACACACACACACACACACACACACACACACACACACACACACACACACACACACACACACACAGCCAGACTCTCAAAGTTTGAAAGCCTGTCAGATTTGATGGAACTCAAGAATAATTAGAAGTTAGCATTGTAGGTAAATCGAAATTAGTTCACATTTTAAAATAAAGCTATAAAATGAGATCATGGACTCTTAGCGAGGGAAAGTAGGGAGATGAGACCAGACGAAAATGAGCATCACTCAGAGATGGTGTTGGATGATGATGATGATGATGGTGATCCTTTGGTGGATATAGGCTAAAAGAAGCAGGATGAAGAGGGTCGTTGTTGGCGAATTGGATGCGGGTGGTTGGAGGAGGAGGGAGAGCGTGGAAGGGTTGGGGATGAGGAGGGGGAGGGGTTTTTGGGCGTATCATAAGCAATAACTAACTCGCCCTCAATTCCTCATCTCCCTCAGTCTCTCTCATTCCCTCATTCCGGTTCCTCCGTCAGTTCAGATTTGTTTCTGCGCTTCTTTTTTTTATCATTTGAGTACACAGATATTAATGCCTCTATGTGACCAAAATAGAAACCCTAAGAATATATTCTGAAGGGAAACCAATGTTCGGTATTGACCCAATTAAATATGAAGCTGTAGATATCATTCTTATTGGATTTGTGTTTTTGGGCGCGTAGGCGGTGGGTGGGTGGGTGATTGCGTGCACGTGTCTTGGAGCGCTTTTGTGCGCTGCTTTGAATCCCTAAGCGGTCTTGTTGTGGCAGCTGTATCGAAGAGTTTTGGGTCAAAGCCGATAGCTACACCGCTTTCTCTCTCTCTCTCTCTCTCTCTCTCTCTCTCTCTCTCTCTCTCTCTCTCTCTCTCTCTCTCTCTCTTTCACTGCGCAATCAAAAGAGGAAAATATTCTGTCTAATTTTCACAAGTGATCCTATTTATATCCCGGTAACAAAACATTGAAAAGCAAGCTTCAGCGCTATTTGACCAATACCGAACTCCATTGGAACTGCGTTTAATTTTTTTTTTTATTAAATTCCAGTTACAACGCCACTCAAAATATGCTATCATTTTTATGAGCTTCCAATTTCCATAAGGCAGACTGGGTCAAAGTCAAGTTTTTTCTGTCGTCATAGATTGGGACGAATTGTTTCAAGACAAGAAAGCCGAAATCTTTCTTGTACTGCAATCAAAGAGAAAGCATGAAGCTCGTAACGAATCTTTGCCAAGAGAGTCACGTTGATCTTGAGGGAGGAAAGAAACGCAAGCTCAGACAGCCATGGGAACAATTGCTGCGTTGAAAAAAAAAAAATCGCGGATAAGTGCAGTACTCATCGGTGTATTTAAATCCAGATTTAACAACGGTAAATCCGATGATGTAAATGTTATTTACGTTCTTTAAGAAATCCAGAGGAAGTGGTAAATATCTTGACAATTCATGATCTTGCAACTAACCAACGTGGTTATATCCTATTAAGTTTGCGTTAACTGAGCTTTCGGTGCAGTAGCGTCGGTAACCAAAACCCTCGATTGCCATATGAATTGTTTCCCAAAGAATAGTCGTCGGGAAATCACGAAATTTTAGTACCGTAATGCAACCGAAACAGCTCGTGCTTTGTCATTCGTTCTCATGCCTCTAACCCGCCGAGTTGGCTCCCTCTTTGCGCTTCAACTAGCCTCAGTCATTCAAGTGCTGTACATATTTAGAAATAAGTTTTCAGATATCCTCCCGGACGATGCTGCTGGTCCTTTCTGCGACCCGAATTTTAGGCGCAGTTCTTACGTGGTCTGGCACCTATTATCAGGTCCGAAGTCAAGCCTGACATGCTGCCTCTCCATAACTGTTATAAGTCAGCCGTTTAGTTGATGGCTTGACGAGGTAATCCTCCGTCCTTTAAACGGCCGGAAATCATCTTTAATATACACATTAAAAATAATGCAAAGCATCCCACTGAACTCGCAGATTTGACAAGTATTTATCGCGCTCTCTTCTCTTTCTCTTTCTCCATATGTGAAAGGTACGCTTGTTTGCCCTCTGTCTTAAGAATGACTTCTTTGTTCCAAGGAAGGAATCGACGTTCAAACTATGGCTTCTCCTTGAGTGAAACCTAATTTATAAATGATTCGATCTCCTCTCCTTGAGGATACCATTGACAGCTGCGTAAGAACTGAACTGACGGGATTTGTGTTTGCACTGAAAGATACTACGTATGATGCTCTCTCTCTCTCTCTCTCTCTCTCTCTCTCTCTCTCTCTCTCTCTCTCTCTCTCTCAGATGAACCAAATAGGGCTACTGGCCATTTCAGACATTCCGATAGGGTTTGCAAACCTAATTCTGCCATTTCGAAAGTCAGATTTGACATCATCGCGTTCAGTAGCTAGCGCAAACCAAATTCACACAGGAGACCTTTAAGACTAATTGCTAACCTTATTTTACTTTGATAAAGCTCGAAAATATTTTATTTTCACCGAACAAAGCAGACGACATGAAGTATCCTGTAATTTTCTAATAGAATGATGTGCCGATCATTGAAAAAGGAGCGTACATACAACTCGTAAGTAAGATTGCGTACAGTCCGTTGACAAAAAACAAGAAAATGAACACCAGCATATTGAAATCTGCACTCAAAGGGAAGACGAATGTGTTTGTGTGTACTCCAGCTAATGTTACACATAGTGTTCAGATTCAGTTATTCCCTCTGATGAAGAGGGATGGTATTCTGATGGTATCGGATAGGGAATTGATGTATCACTTGTATCGGTTACTTTTTTCAAGTGTAGAGCTGGGTCTGTTTGCGAGAGCTTTCGTCATTTATTCTTGCAGGTGTCTTACATTAGTTTTTACAGTGTGTGGACAACGTTTGAGTGAAGTTTGAATTCACAAGTCATATGTTTACAGCAGCATAAATGGATACCAATGCGTCATGTATACGCGCGGTATTTACTTCATTCAGAAGTCAAGAGACATTTAAAAGAGTATATCTCGAAAGCAATTGCCTGTGGTATTCCCACCATGTGCTGCGCTTAGATGAGTGTCCAAACACCGGGAGACAGACATCCAGCAACAAGACTTTTATCGCTTACGTTATATTATTTAACTGATGAGTAAACTTGCGTCGGTTTATCCTTTATTTTGAATGGCTTTTCTGTAATATTCGAAATTTGTTACAAAGAAGAATGTTGCTGGCCATCCCCCTTTAAGTATATTGTACTACATTATTATTATAGGTATCGTCCACATTTTCTGTCGCGTGTGTGTGTGTGTGTTTGAGGACGGGACTTCGGCCTTATTTCAGCATTTGAAGGATGCATTTAGTAGCTGCTGTCGTCCTGTTTATTCTTGTATAATTTGTGTGTGGGGGCCAATGTGTTGCTCACTTGACCCATCAGTGTGAGTTATGTAGTACTTGTAATAATGTCTTATCCCTTGTGTAAGAATGCTATGTGTACTCGTTCCATTGCATATGTACAAAATGGTTATATATCTGGTCTTGTGTAGAACATGGATGCATATTGTTGTAAGACGTGCCGTGCATAATTGACCCTCGAAGTGATTTGTTCCACTTGTGAAAGAATTGCGATGTACGTAGATTTTTTCTTGTCTGATTCTTTAGGTAGTTTTGCTCGTTGTGTCGGCTCTCGTGTATGAATTTTGGTGCGAAGGCCTTTGTGGATGAATTGTGGTAACATATTATGTTCTTGTCAGTATCGGTGTACATTTAGCTCTTCTCCGTAATGGAAGGCTCTTATTAAACATTTTATCTCGTTCGAACTATGAAACCGTAGGTCTGGTTTCATAAAAGCTGTCTTAGCCATTGGCATGCTTGCGCACGTGCACTGGCAGGTGTTTTACAGTAGTGCCGAGGTATTGTTGTTGTTATAATAGAAACGGTCTACGTTTCAGGTGCATTCATCATCATCATCGCCTGCAGCGCCGCGTGACGCAAATGGTCTGCGTGAAGTTCCGCCGCTCATAGCCTAATTATCTTAACTGCTTTATCTGTCACTCAAATGCAGCCTGTCGCGTCATAGTTCACATCCAGGCAAGTTTGGGCCTTAGAACCCTTCTTGTGGCCGCACGAGTCCAGGTGACACTGTTGCGTGTAGTTCTCCCTTGAGTGAATCGAAGGATATGTTCGAGCCACTTCCGTCACCCTTCTTATGGTTATCACATATTTAAGGCACATCCGAAGTTTTCCATTGGTATCGTTTTTAACTCATCTTCCATCTTGACTTCTTGTAAATTTCTTAAAACTTTATTCTTAAATCGTCAAAATCTTTCCCATTCGTAGTTTCCCCATGATTTGTCATAAAGCATGTAGGCCGCACTAAACTGATGCAAAATGTACTGATTTTTGTACTATCAGTCTATGTGATTTCAGAGTCTTACTCAGCCTGACCGTCGTTTGATATGTCTTTTTTCAGTCTCACGAAATTCGTACTCGAGAATATTTTTCCTAAAGAATTGAAAGGTTCAGCCCCAGTAATCATTTGTACGTTGAGTGTTATTTCATCCATTTGTGTAACTGTTCTGATCACTTCTGTTTTTGTAGATTGTTCTCCAGGTCTGATATGTAGATGAAGTATCAGGCATTCTGTTAACTTAGGCTATAAATATTGTAGGGCTTTGCTGATTAAAGCAACATCATATTCATATTTTAAGTTTATCATGCTTCTGTCGATCTCCCAATATAAACCACCTCTCTCATCTCCGACCGCTTTTCACGTTATAAAATGATGAGAAGGGCAAATAGCAAAGGTGAAATAACGTTCCCTTGTATCATGCTATAATGACGCAAGACCTTCCTTGATATTGATCTTGGCTGTCAAATACCTTCATCTACAAAACCCATCAAGTGGATTTGTAACTTCCAGACACTGGTGCACAGTGTGTCCTAACACAAATAGTTGATCTGTGCAACTCCTGCTTTTTGCAAAACCATCTTGTTCAGCGCTCTGCATTTTATCAATTTCTCCAATTTATTGAGTAGAGGCAAACGGAATATTTTCATAGCGACCGACGCTAGTGCTTTGCCGCTATAGTTACTCCATTCACTCAGATCTCCTGACTTGGTACCTTTGCAGTGTTTTACAATATCCTGTCACCAAGGTTTCTATATTCATTCCATATTCTGCAAAAGTCGTCTATGCAGCGATCCATTTTTTCCAGTGGGCTACTCTAACGCCAGTACCATTCGCTGATTATGCGGCTTTCTAAACATCAGTAGTCTGTTTGTTAATATACTCGTATTCTTCTTTATATCCTCTTGAGCTTCGTTTACCATAGCAATATAGACTTCCGAGTACTGGGCACGTTGTACTTCGCGTTCTTTCCAAGTATAACCTTTTTTATTAGTTTTTATCGGTCATATTATTTGCCTCTGTTTGTTGTAGGTATATTCTGTAGTGTTCCCAAATTTTTAGGGGGAAAATCTAGTGCGTTCAACTTGTCTTTTTTTGGGAAATTTGGTGTAGGTGTTGCCCCTCTCCAAATTGGGCATACAAACGTACAGTACAAGGCTTTTGTTAAGATGTGGGAACGGAAACGTCATGGTCATAGGGAAAGTGCAACAATTCCTCCCAAAATAGCGGTCATGTGACAAGGTCGAGACGTTAAGTCTGAAGCTCGGACCAATGTAGTACTTCATTTTGCACATTGGAAGAAGGGTCATTGGGTAGGTCGACAGAAAGCTCAAACGTGGATTTCATTTGTCGTTCACCGACTTTGTCGCCTATTAGTATTTAGGATGCACCTTGCCTTTGAGATTTTAATTGTTATTTGTGTTTCGTCTTCATTCTTTCGGCACCAGTCGAAAAAGGACTGTAATTTGCGTAGCTAGCTTTCACGGTAAAAGTAACAGAATATTTCATACAAATAAACAGGCATGTTTGCGTATAAAATTATTATTAATTGCCGATCTCGGTGGAGTACACTGCATGATTGGTATCAAAATACTTTATTTTATTACCAACTTGGCTTATTATTGCCACTTGCAGACTTCCATTTCTCTCTCTCTCTCTCTCTCTCTCTCTCTCTCTCTCTCTCTTGACTTGGCTTATTATTGCCACACACACACACACACACACACACACACACACACACACACACACACACACACACACACACACACACACACACACACACACTGGAAAGATGGAAAGAATATCTATAGCTCTCACTCTCAATTGTTGTCTTATAAAAAGTACTGTATCGTTACAGCTAGTGTTAGTAACAACTTCTCAGTGTCAGTGCCAATATCCGTCCGAGTACCTCATTCCCTCACCGTTTGCAAGCAGAGTGCGGAGCTGTCGGTATTGTAACAAATGCCACCGCCTTGTATATTTCCGCTGTGCTGTTGCATTTCAAAGAACCTACATGTATAGTTTTCATTGCCAAGTGCTGAATTTGGTCTAGTTAACCGTAGAGGTATCTCATATGTAGCCAGTAATATGTACATTCATACCGTGTCTAAGGTATACAGTACCGATGTCATCATTTGGAGTGATCATTTTCCAGTGCTACGTTCATATGGTCCCACAATATCAGTGTTGTATACATCTCAGTGGCCGTATTGCCGTATTGCATAGCATTGTATACGGCGCCATTATTCCATCACCCAGTAAGGTCATATTGCCTAAATATTATTACTTCATATTGATATCCTTTAGTGTTCGTACAGTTTTACTATATCTCGTAGCAGTGACAGCTTAGTGTACAGTACCCCATTGGCCGTATAACATTCAGTACCGGAGGATGTAGACGGTGCCATTAAAGAGGCTCTCCGTCGTTTGCCATTAGCCACGATAATCATGATGAGGCCCGCGGCTTCTTGGCTGTAGCCAAGGTCGGGGTCACGCCTTGAGGAGTCGTCAGTCGTCTGCGCTGAGGGAGACTGCCGAGTGCAGACCTACCTCTCTCTCTCTCTCTCTCTCTCTCTCTCTCTCTCTCTCTCTCTCTCTCTCTCTCTCTCTCTCTCTCTCTCTGCAAACCGAAAATGAGGAATAAATCGTTGACTTGAGGAGCAGCAGATTAATGTGTAAAAGATTACTTTCTCTTCAAGATGAGACAAAAAGGAAATGAATACCGCATATATTGATAATTAAATCGTGCAATTTGTTTTAAAAGAATTTTGTAAAGAGATGGTTTCGTCTATTTCGACATGATTTTTAAACAAAACAAGTAGCTTCACGAGAGAGAGAGAGAGAGAGAGAGAGAGAGAGAGAGAGAGAGAGAGAGAATGGTGTAACTCGAGATAAGGAGCACCAGAGGTAACGTCTGAAGGCCTCTACCTCATGACTAGCGTGGTCTGGTTCCCCACAACCCCTACCAAGTACCAGCCCCAGCCCAACTCCAACTCATCTGCACCAGTGGAAGGCTTTAGTGTGCGTGTGTGTGTGTGTTTGTGTGTGTTGGTGAGCGTGTTTGTTTGCTTGTCCTTTAAAATGGAGAAATCGTTTGGGCTGGGGTTTCGTTCTGGTAGGTGGCACGAGTTTTGATATTGATATTTTAAGTCTGTAATAGATTATGTATTTGAGAAGTAAATGGTCGTGAAGGGAATTAATGTTGGCATTGAGGGAGTTTTGTGGGTGAAGAAATCGTGGTGGTGAAGGTGAAGGCGGCTACGGCGGCGGCGATGGTGGTGGTAATGGTGGTGGTGTTGGACGGACGCGCGATATCGACGCTGCGTTGCCATGGCAACGTCGGTGGTGCCCCCCTGACATTTGTACACCAGTGGCACTCCTCCTCCTCCTCCTCCTCCTCCTCCTCCTCCTCCTCCTCCTCGCCTTCCCCCCCTCTCTCTCTCTCTCCTCCCTCGTCGTCGTCGACCTCCTCTTCCATCCTCCCTTCTTCCTCCTCAACTCCTCATCATCACCCTTACTCCTGCACACACACACACACACACACACACACACACACACACACACACACACACACACACACACACACACACACTTACTTGCTAGGTCGCTCCTTCCTTCACATGCACGCGGTGCATTTTGCGACTTCCGCTCGTGCCTTCCTTCACGTATGCGCGTTTTGCCATTTGCTTGTGTAAGTCTCTCTCTCTCTCTCTCTCTCTCTCTCTCTCTCTCTCTCTCTCTCTCTCTCTCTCTCTCTCTCTCTCTCTCGTGTTTTCTTGATGAAGACTTGTGAGAGTATGTAAAAGAAGTACATGATTTCAGATTATATACATACTACAGATAATGCCATAGATGAGAATCCGATCTCAGTCTGGATATTGGTTCGGCATATGACGTAATTCTCTCTCTCTCTCTCTCTCTCTCTCATCGTAGCCATAGTAACAGTTTGAGTAGTATGTATTTCATCTCAGTTGTAAGTAGTATTCAAGTTTTGTTACAAGCAGCCAGAGATTGGTAAATGGTTTGTGGATACGAATATTTTTATGACTTAATACAATTTCATTCTAGCGAAGCTTCTTGAGTTGTATGGAAGTCACTTATGTAGCCAGCCTTTTCTTCTTCCAATTTGTTTTATTTTGATTTTTAACCTCGCGCCAGGGCAGGAAAGGGCATTAGATGGGTCTTTGCTTATTAAAAAAAAATAAATAAAATAAAAGGTGGGGGGGCGACCGGTTTTGGAGACACTTGAGAAAGACATGTCCCAAGCCGCTTGTATTAAAGGTCGTTAAAGTTGGATCCTATTATAAACAAATGACCATTTAATTCTCAGTGCCAAGTGAATGAAGGTAATGCCAGAGGCAGTTTCCCCGTTCGGGTTGTTCATAGTTCATCATGAACATTATAAATCATTAAGTTGATATATATAGTTTGTTCATGACTGTAAAAGCCATCTTCCCTCTCCATTCCTAAGGAATCCATTTTCACCTCTGACCCAAGAAGCTATATAGTCACTTATTTTGATATCTGACATCTCTTCCGAGATTTTGATTATTTTCTAAGAATGATTTCATTGAGATGATTTGGGTATGAAATGAGAAAGGAAGAACAGAGGCGAATCAGATTCGTGGCAGCTGTTGCAAATAGGAGAAATTAATTCTGTGTCTTTTAAGATCTGACCTTGCAAAGATCGTGTTGCTTATAGACATTCGGAATGATGATGAGGAGAGATGGTGCTTGAATCATTGCACAGAAATAACAAATGGATGGATTATTTTGTGGCTTTTAGATAATGCTTTAATTGAAATATGTTGGAAATAGTGAAAGTTTGTCGATGGAAATACAGTTCGGATAATGAAGGTACCATATTCATCCGTCATCCTCATCCCCTTATTGGTTCCTCATTCAGTTGATCTTGTTGGTCTTATTTTTTCTACACTCGCTCGACCCTTTTTTTGGCCTATGGAAACCAGTATTTTTTTTTTTTTTTTTTTTTTTTTTTTTTCCTCGCGCCTTTGCGGCTAGTTTGGCACGGGTTCGCCAGTAAGATTTTTTTTTTCTTACTTGGACTAGCTCTTAGATATTTTAGTTTGACACGTGGACCAGTTCATAGACGGGAGTGGTTCAAAGATTTTGGTTTCATATTTGCTTTGGTTCACAGATATTTTCAGTTGGACACGTAGACTAGTTCGTGTATTTAGTAGACACATAGACTGGATCATGTTTTTAGTTTGATATTTGGATTGGTTGATGTCCTATTTCAGTTTGACACATGGACCGGTTCATGTATTTTTGTTTGACATGTTGACTTGTTCTTAGATTTTGGTTTGACACAAGGACCGGTTCATGGATTTTGGTTTGACACAGGGCCTGGTTCATAGGTTTTAGTTTGATATTTGGACTGGGTCATAGATGTAGTTTAACCCATGGACTGGTACATAGTTTTTGTCGAATGTTGGGTCTTGTTCCTCGATTTACTTTAGTTTGGAACATGAACTGTTTCACTGAGTTTGGTCTGAAAGTTTGATTACTTCGCGGTTTTATTCCCTGTTGAACACGTGGACTAGTCATCAGATGATTTTAGTTTCAACACTTAGAGTAGAATAGTTCATAGATTTTTTAGTTTACGCATCACAGGTTCACAGATTTAGTTTGACACGTCATAGTTCATAGATTTAGAGTTTGACTTATGAACTAGTTCATAGAATTATTTCAGCTTGCCAGTAGGGCTTTTTTATAGATTTTAGTGTGACAATTCAACGGGTTGATAGATATATTTTATTTGTAACACGTCGCATAAATGTATTTTGTTATGCTGATATTCATAACTCTACAGGGAAAAGTTGTGAGTGTAAGCGCCCTGTGATTGAAATGCTTTTAGCATATGGTAAAAGTAAGGGCAGTTTCTATGCCTCAATTATCAAGACTTTATCGAGTAAAACTTATTATGGAAAAAACAAGTAAAAAATGCGCTAACAGCGCATAATGCTCTATGAAACTCTCATCCGCGGCCCATGAAACTTTCAGCCACTTCCCGGTGAAGGCCTTTGTTGTTGGCACCTATAGTGGTGCCAGACGCACGATCATGGCTAACTAACCTTAAATGAAATAAAAACTATAGAGGGTAGAGGGTTGCAATATGGTATGTTTGATGATTGGCGGTTAGATGATCAACATACCAATTTGCAGCCCTCTAGCCTCAGTAGTTTTCAAGATCTGAGGGGGAAAGAAAAATTGCGGACGGACAGACAAAGCCATCTTAATAGTTTTCTTTGCAGAAAACTAAAAATCAAGTAGCTGCTTTGACACGTGAACCTTATTAGCAAAGCATCATCCTTCGGACAGATACTGCTTCGTTTGTATCCGCGCAAGCACTTTCTTGTGGATAAGTTCCCAAATGCGGATATAATTCCAAGTGTCTTATTTTTCCTCTTTTACTTCAGAATAATTAAAGGCTTTATACTTTTTTCTTTGCCTCTCTCTCTCTCTCTCTCTCTCTCTCTCTCTCTCTCTCTCTCTCTCTCTCTCTCTCTCTCTCTCTCTCTCTCGTTGAACAGACTAACAGAAGCTCCTAATTCATGCTGACCTCGACACGTATTAACACCTTAGCAGTGCTCGAGTAAGTAGAACTCTTTCCCAGGGACTGTAGAAGGCAGGGGTTGATAGAGGTAAAATTTTGGGTCCAGATGCTTGTGAGCAATAGTGTTCTAATTTTTGTCCCTTGTTGAGTCATTTCAGCCCGATTGGGTATTGGTTCGGTAACATAATAAGCCGTGGTTGTTATGATTATCTTCGCTTTTCTTCAAAAGATTTGAATCACTGCATCAAACGATAAAACGTCCCTTTACGTCTAATAGGAATTGCGAACGGTTATTTCTTCCATTAAGAGGTTTCGTCTTTGATTTATGCGAAAAACGAGAGGAAAGTCACAACGTGAATTATTATTATTATTATTATTATTATTATTATTATTATTATTATTATTATTATTATATTCCTCATTTTCAGTGAAGCTGTGTCCCTAATATATATAAGTATATACTGAAGGGCACATTCCGCAATATTATGTGTCGTCTTCACTTCTCCATTTCCTAAAAAGTATTGGATACATTTTCCCAGAAAAACTTGAAATTGAAAGTTATAATGTTTTAAACTAGTACAGTGAACATGACCCCATCACGCTCGCTGTTATTTCCCGAGCTTTTCTGAGACTGTGCTGAATGACTTGTCGCTTCCGTCGTGGTATTTCCCACTCTTATTTCTATTTTTTTTTTTTTTTTTATTATTTTATTTCTGTATTTTGTTGCGTATATTTGTTTTCTTCTGGTTTGTGCTAGAAAACTCTCGGGTCGCTGATGCCCTCTTGCTCATGCTGGCCACTACTGTATATCGAATGGGTATTCCCTTACTTTCGACTTTTATCACTCAAGTCCCCTCCCCTACACTTAGGCACCGCTCGCTGCCGCTCCGCTTACACGTGGTGTTATAGAAAGTGCTTTGTATCTACTGAATGTTTTTGGTGGAGGATATGTCGGATGCTCTCTCTCTCTCTCTCTCTCTCTCTCTCTCTCTCTCTCTCTCTCTCTCTCTCTCTCTCTCTCTCTGTAAAATAAGAATGTTTGATATTGTTTTCGACTTTCAAATCCTCAGTTCGTTTTGAGTTTCTGCGGACGTTCTCAAAATGATGAGAAAGTTGTGTAGTGTTTTATTGAAATCATTCTTCTATTAATGTTTTATTGAAATCATTCCTCTATTAATAATGTTCTTGTTAACTCATGTTTGTATTTTACTTAGCCTGTTATTTTTATCTTTTTCCAGGATGCTCGCAAAAATGCTCTTGACACGACACTGGTCCAGGCCACAGCCGGTATGGACGCTATTGGCAGAATTCAGATGCGAACCCGGAGAACGCTTAGGGGACACTTAGCCAAAATATATGCCATGCACTGGGGATCGGATTCTAGGTAAGTGATGTCGAGTCTTGATAAGTAAGCTTGGATTCGAGAGAATTCTGCCTGCATTCTAAGTCTCTGTTGGTTTTTAAATCATTGGGATTTGATTGTAGGTAAGGGGGTCGGATTCCAGGTAAGTGAGGGTCTATGTTTGGGCAGGTGGGATCGGTTTCCAGGGAAGTGGGGCCAGAGCATAGAAAAGTGGGCTCGGTTTTTATGTACGTGGGATCGAGCCTAAAAGAGTAGGAGAATCTTAATGGGGTATCCATAGTGTACTTTGATGGTCTCGAAGACTTGGTGGGTCAGCATATGATAACCAACTGGATTTAAGTGGGTGACGTGTGAGGCAGTAAATTGTAATCATCACTCGAAATGTGCACAAGTCAGATGCATCAAGTATGGCCATGTCAATAACGTGACAAGCAAGGCTCTACCGAGTAAAATTTGGAAAAAAGAAGTCAAGTAAAGGGAAATATAGACGAAGGTAAAGAAATCGACAAACGTACGAATACATAAACAACAGTCGAGAAGCGAAGTAAAAAACGAAAATAGAATGAAAGCCTTATTATCTTTTTCTTGCGCGTCATTTTTCTCATCTACTGTAGTTATACGAAACCAATCCTTACATGCGTTCGACACGCCCCTGTGTCTAACTAGTGAAGTGTATGAGATAAAGTTACAGGTGTGAAGAAAGCCAGGACTCGAGTCGCACATTATCGCGTAGTGCTGGTCAGTGATTGGAATGACCGGCTCAATATATAAGTTCCCGTGACCTTCGGTGGTGGAAAGCAAACAGCGTCATTTGAAACGTAAGAGCTTCGAAACTTGCATCATACTTGGCCTCAGTGACCTCGTCCCCCTCGAGTGCATCACAATATCGAGATCAGTTTATTAGTGAAAGCCTGCTGTAGAATCGAAAGGGATAACAAAGAAAGGTTAGCAGTGACACCAGTACGATGAGTGGAAGGTGGCAGCGAGACCCAAGAAGCCAGCAGAGTCAGTCAGTGATGATGTTAGGATGAATCCCACGGTCCAATAGCTGCATGACAAACCTAACCAGTCTCCTTATTAGCAACACCTCACCTCCATTTACATATCCTGCGCCATTTACATCCATGCCGCGTTGCTTCTTGTGTACTGATACTCTCGAACACTTGCTGTCTCCTTTATTCTAGGTCGATTGTATATTTCTCTGCCAAGATTCCAAATGAGAGGCAAACATCGGTGTTACTCATTTTTCTTATGTAGTATTACCTTGCAAAAATAGAATGTCTTCCAGTGTGTAGAAAAGCGGAAAGAGAGAGGATAATAACTACGATAAAACAGACTGATGAGTACACATTAGAATTGAAAAAGTTTTCTGAAAATACTATTAGTTAAATTTCAGATAATTGTTGCTTTATACACGTGTGAAGACATTTTAAGTTTTCAAGGACATTTAATTGCCCTCAATTTGGATGACTTTCTCGTGTGATTAGACAGCCGTTTAACATCAACATAGAAGGAAGAAGGGTCTATCCTTTCATTCCGACTTTGACCACCTTTGGATGCATTCTCTTACCACAATTTGTGCATAGCACCTGCTGCCTTTTTTTGCCACATCCACTTCATTCTCAGCTCCTTTCAAACATCCTTCAGCACTTGTCATAAGAAGCAACGCCGTTACATACTGCGTCCTGCCTGACATTGTATTTACAACTTGTGACCTTGACTTCGGTTTTTAGAGGATTCCTTGTAGTGTAACCAGCCTTTGGGACTTTTCACGGTCATCTATCTATCTCTCTCTCTATAATAGGAAAATCCGAGTAGATCTTTCTTGTTTGTCCGCCCCAGGTTTGGGCGGGGTAGGTAGGGGAGCGGGAGGGTGGGGGAGACATGACATACCCACCCTCCTCCAGCAAACCTGTTTGTCTGCCCTGTGTGGGGGCCGGGTAGGTTGGGGATCTGGAGGGTAGGGGAGACATGACAAGCAGCGCCTGGTTCCAGCGCAGCGTAGCGCGCGTCATTAAGCTCGTTTATCAATAATGTTGCTTATCTGTCTTGACAGCAGTGACTCCTCATAGTTTTAATATTTTCAAATTCAGTTTGAAGCGTACATTATATCTAGTTGCTTGCCGTATCGCCTCGTTCACTTGACAAACCGCGGAGACATTGCTTACACCCTCTCAAGCGCCTATTCATAGGCCACTCGTCCCAAAAACCTCACTGCTTAGGCCCTACCAAGTCGTTTACCAATAGTTTAATCTTGCAACTCTTACACCTTTCCATCAATTTGCTCTGAATTATGGTTTAGTTATGTTACCGTAGTACGTCCATTCTTGTGAAATATTTTTCGTTATGCTGATAATTACAGATTATTTTCGTTCGTTGTTAGAATATACAGAACCATTAAATGCCGAGGGATTTAAAATCTGAGAAACACTCTGATTTTTCTTAAGTAGTAGGTGCAGTGTCTTGACGCGTTTGTTGGAACACCACTGATTTTCTGCTTAACCTGTGGTACTGTATACTGTTGCTACTATTGCTGCTGCTTGGTGCATTACACTATATACTGCAATTTGTGGTGCACAATGCTACTACTGTTATTTCTACTGTCTTCCCTTCATGTGCTGTTACCTCTCCTCCCGCGCCTCACCCCATTAGCCGCTGTACCCTCGATTGTGCAACTCTTTTATCCAGCAACATAGTCCTCCTCCTGCCCCCTCCCCCCCCCCACACACAAAGTAATCTATTATGGGCGTGTGCTTCTATTCCATTAGTGCTGGCGACCTCCAGTTTGCCTCTGTAGTTGATATATTTAGTCGCTGATTTTGGAATTTGCTAGTCGGAAATAGAAACTTAATCGAGGTTTTGTGTGAGGGGCGTGCTGTGGATTAGCTTGTGGTGGGCGGGGTGGCGGCGTCGGAAGTGGACGGTGCGTTCTCGTGTGTTCGGTGACGCGAGGGCTTTTCGAGGTGAAGGAAGGTCAACCGAGATTCTTTTAAGTAGATTTTTAAAGATTTGATTTTAGTGTTTTTTTTTTTTTTTACATATTTCACAGTCTGACGAAAGAGTTTCCGTTATAATTTAGGTGAATGGAATTTTTAGATTAATTGGTCGAGGGCAGGCTCTTTCTTTTTATTTTTTATTGGGAGAAGTTTTGAAAGTTTCATTTCAGAAAAGAATATTTTTTATTCACAGCGGGCAAAGATTTTTTTATTTTTTTATTTTGAATAATTTTTTTCTTTTTGGCAAAAACCTGCGAGACTCGTAGGGAAGTTAGAGAATCAAATTAGCTTATAACTCTCGTAAAACCGTTAATTGTGTTATTGTTTTGCTTTATTTGGCCCCATTTTCCTCAGATATTGTTATTACCTTCCTCACGTTGTGATGATTCCATCTGTATCTTATTTTTTGTTTTATTTTGAATTACAACCTCAGAGGAATTTAAAAAAATAGAGACGTGCAAATATTGTTCCTAGATCTTTTTTAGGCAGTGCTTTTTTCCCGTTTCATTTAGGCGAAGACAGTTTCTTTTTTTATGCTCCATATTCCTTTGGTATCTCTCTCTCTCTCTCTCTCTCTCTCTCTCTCTCTCTCTCTCTCTCTCTCTCTCATGTCAGGTATGCTGTGAGCCTAGATGTTTTGAATTTACGTCACGCCGGTTTATGACAGGCTACCATTTTAGGGCGCTTTTCAGTGTACTAGAGGGGTAATGAGTTGATAACGAGAGAGAGAGAGAGAGAGAGAGAGAGAGAGAGAGAGAGAGAGAGAGAGAGAGAGGAGGGGGGAAGCTGTCGACCCAGGAAAATAACGTTACTGCTGCTGTTGATGATGTGCCTAAAAATATTATTATTTTATATTTCTAAAGTTACAAAAGCCAGCATGATTGCCCTTGTTATTGCCACTCCAGGACAGTTCTTGAACAGTTGCCGATTCAGAAATGTTTATCTTATTTCGAACGAAATGAGCTTTCGCTCCTTATGTAACCAATAATTACTACGCACGAATTTCTAAACAATCATGTCATCTCTGGCATTGTTTTGTTTTGTTTACGCTTTGTTGGTCGAGGCAAGTTAATGGACTTCATAAGTGATGGCAAATTCTCTCGCAATATGAAATATGTGTTTTTTTTTAGGAGATGTAGAAGAAAGTAGAGAGCTCCACATTCCGCAGGCGAATTTTGACCACTGGTCAGACCAGACGTGACACTTGAGTCAGTCACCTTCACGCGAGTAAGACGCTAATTTAAAAAAAAAAAATTACATTATTGATATACTTAACTTTTTTAGGTATTGTAATGCTGTCTGTTTAGAAGTCAGCTGGTAGAGTTTTCATATTTTATGTTTTAGAGGAAATGATGGGTGAAATAGAAGAGGTTTCATTTAATTTGAATTATAAATAAAAGGACTTTAGTTTCGGTTCCATTCCTTTATTTTTGGCACACACTTTTAGGAAATCCGCGTGTGAAGCTCTCTCTCTCTCTCTCTCTCTCTCTCTCTCTCTCTCTCTCTCTCTCTCTCTCTCTCTCTCTCAAAACATAAGGTCGTCCGATCATAAACCGCCTCAAATATACCTGAGAGAGAGAGAGAGAGAGAGAGATATCTTTATCTTAATCCTACAGCAAGAACAGAGGCAGGCACCTTTAGAACTTGAAATTGGGAATAAGCAAAATTTTTTAATCTGAGAAAAAACAAAGCACAAGTGTTTTGGTTTGAGAAGTAATTGGCGGTAAAAGATATTCATTTAGTTTAGATGATGTGGCATAATCATCTTGAGATGATTATGCTGTAACAGTTAAATTTTCTCTTTCACTCAAGTTCGAACTCTTCATTTTGGCTCAAATTATCGGGGTCTTGTCCCTGATAATTTAAGAGAGAACGAGAACAAATGGTAATGCAAATCTTTTCCGTAAATCCTTTCTGAATTATGGACACCATGAACCTTGGAGGCACAGACGAAATCAGGAAGATGCGAAATTTAGGGAAGGTAATGATGGAATTACTTTAAATTAATCGCCCTTGTTCATAAGATATACGCAGTAAATTTCTGCTTCATTAGATAACTAACTAAACAGTCCTACATAATGGGTCATTACCAGTGCATCAACGACCCCCTTTGTAACGCCTATCATTCTTCACCTTTAGCCAGAACTCTAATTGGCCCTCCGAACACTTCCTAATGATTCATTTTTTTCACCAGTCTAGTCTTCCATTCTGTCTCGAACCAAACTAATGCATCCGTTCTCTGTATCGTTTTCACACCACGTCTGTGTATTTCCCTTTCACCACGTGCACTATATTACTCAAACAATCCTTTTCAACACTAGGAAACTTTTTTCTCTGATGCACAATCTGCAATCCACAAGGCACTTCCGAACATGAGACTTGGTCCTACTATCCCTTCATACATTGCCACCTTGCTTCTTACCGTAAAAAAACAAAATCTGTCTTTTATGCACAGCCTTCTACCCGTTACCTGCCTTTTCATCCTACCTTCATCTGTTATATTTACTCCAAAAACTTGTACGAATCGACCACTTCAGTTTAAAGTATTCCATCATCCGTCCTTCCATGCTATCAAATGCTCCATTCCCATTACCATCTGACACATTTATTCACATCGTGATCTTTTTGGTAACGATTCTGAAGCTCTTCTCGTCGAGTTTCTTCGGTTTCTCCTTGCCATCGCACATGGGTACCAAATTATTTGCAAACAAACATCCAGCCATTCCACACTCCATTCAATTTCTTGTCCCACCAGTTTGCACTTACATCTACTGACTGTTCTTCCTTTGACATGGCATTACGCCATCCACTAAGATATGAAACAGCCATCGAGACGAAGCACTCACTGCCTTGCCTCAGATGCAATTCTACATGAAACTTCATGAAAACTTTCCATTGGTCTAGGGAACTTTGTACCATGTATACTCAATACCCTTCACATTGCCTCGCGATGGATTTGATGATGAGCTTTTTCGAGATCCTTGTATGCCACACACACCTCTATTCCTGTACTTTACTTCCATCTTCTCGCTCAACTCTTTCAACAAACACTTGATCAACACCTCCTCTCCCTTTCTCAACTTATGTTGCTCTTTCCCGTGGGTGGGGGGGGGTAGTGCCGTCAGTGCATCTCATGCGGTGCACTGTAGGCATTACTTCAGGTTCTTTGCAGCGTGCCTTCGGCCCCTAGCTGCAACCCCTTTCGTTCGTTTTGCGGTACCTAAGTTCATATTCTCTTTCTTCCATCTTACTTTCCACCCTCTCCTAAATAATTGATTCATAGTGCAACTGCGAGGTTTTCCTCCTATTGCACCTTTCAAACCTTTTACTGTCAATTTCCTTTTCAGCATTGAATGACTTCATAGGTCGCAGTGCTTGGCCTTTGGCGTAAATTCTTTATTCAATTCAATTCAGTTACGCTGCTCTTGTAAGGGCTCTGTCTTTCTGTCGTCCGGTTCTCTGTCAATCAGAATTCGCTTATCGTAGTATAGCAATTCAAGTTGTTGCCCTGGAATGTTTACAGTCACTACTGTTATTTTTCAACGTTATGGATTGGAATAATTTTCGAGAACTTTTCTCTTCCAGACACTTTGCAAACCCTGGCCAGCCATTGGAATCGTACTGTCATCACCTTCCCTCGGTCTACCACAAGCATTCTCAGTCATAAACTAACCCTTGTCACTTGCGTCACCCGTTAGCCTCGCTTTCATCTTCCACATGCAGCAGTATTTAGAATGCTTACTCCATAGATCTAGGTTCATATGAGGCTGCTTTCCTCGAGTCACGTCTTTTGTTCGTAGATACATTTGTTATTTAATCTCTCTTTGTATTTACATCACCATACAGCTAATTTTCCTTAACGGTCTTTATCCCCCCCCCCCACCATTTTGCGGCATTAACACTACTAGAGAAACTGGACGGCGAGAATATCAGAGATAGGCAGTATTCGTATGACCTACACCAATAAACTCGAGCGGTTTCTCACTCTCTCTGTCTCCCTGAGTGCAGACGACATTCACGATTGTCGTAAATGGTTTTTATCTCTCATCCACTTTCAACAGTAGAACATTTCCTCTATTATTATTTGATTCGTTTGTCATTAGATTTGAAAACCAGTAATAATCGTAGGAATGTTATCGCAAATTACTATTTGACATGTACACGTTTGTTGTGAGTAATCCGAAAGGCATTAGTGTGATACTTGAAAGCATGAGTAAGAATTCCTTTTAGATGAATTTTATTTCATTTTGCATAGGAATAGGTAAATATAGCATTCGTAGCCAGCATGGATTTTATAATTAAGTTTGTTATTATTACATTTGTATGAGCAACTTGCTTTATGAAGCATTAGACCCTAACCCCTTACGTACAATAGTTATCCCTTAAATATTATTACATTTGTATGAGCAACTTGTTTCATGAAGCATTAGACCCTAACCCCTTACGTACAATAGTTATCCTTAAATACTTTATGGTTTGACGGAATATTGTCGATAAAGAAAAGGCGGCGGCTTGGTCTAGGTTTTAGCGTTCGCGATCTACATTGATTGTGATATTGTGTAACTACGTGTGTCTAGATTTATACATTTTGTTTAGTCCTAAGACATCTTCTAAGACAAATCAGTTAGCAGTATCCCCGGAAAGTCATGAAATACAGGAAAGAAAGAAGAGAATAAGACGAAATCTTGCCGATTATGTCCCAGGTAGTGGTTGCAACTCCTTCTGTTCTAATATCTTTAAGCTTCCTTAACCCCGCGTTGATGTGGCGGCGCTGGTGGTGGTGCCGATCCCAGTGTATGTGATATTTCTTGTTTTTATTCGTTTGGTTGTCAGATATCTTCGATTTTGCATCGTCTCATGTCATCCGTGCATGCCGAGTTTGTGTTTGGAAAAAAAAGACCAATTGGAATCTTGCGTTTTATGATTGTGTAGGGCGTTTTAAGGTCTGCTCATGTTTGTCCCTCCCTCCGGTGTCGGTCTTTTGCGCATGCCTGTACGTCCTTTTTTCATATCTTGTTGTGTGTGTATTTCTTTGTAGGCCTCTGTTGTTACCCCTCTCACCCTTTTTCTTCCTTCTCTCTATCTCTCCCTTAGCGGTGTTCTTGACTTCCCTTCCACCCCTCTCATCCCAATATCCCCGCCCTTTCCTCCCTCCCCCCTTTTCCCCTCATACCGCTTACCCCAGCTGTTGTGACGTCATCTCTGGCGTAATGATCGAGTCCTGACTGCCGGCCCCTCGCCTCTCTCTCTCTCTCTCTCTCTCTCTCTCTCTCTCTCAGAGCACCGCCACCACCTTCCTCCGCCGCCGCCGTTTGCCTACTCCTCCTCCCTCCTCGGCCCCTCCCTACCGCACACAACTGCCGCCGCCGCCGTGTTGCTGCTGCTGCTTCTGCTACCACCACGATGCCACACTGCCGCCTAGCTAACCAATCTGTTTGGGTTGATTTGATTGATTTCGATAGGAAATCAAAGTGGTGGGAATTGCTAAATTATGCAGCGGCGTTTGCAATTGAGGGGTCTCGAGACTTTTTTTAAGGGGGTGGGAATAGTCAAGATGTGGCTGAAAGCAGAAGCAGCCACAGCCAACATCATCAGCAGCAGGGTGTGTACACAGGGGGGTTCTTTCTTCCTCTCGGGGGAGGGGTTGGGATGTTCTTCCTTAGAAATAAATATTAAAGGGAAATTGTCTGCAACGTCGGTTGCAAGAACCTGATGCATTGTATCGGGATGGTTTATATAACTACCACAACCAAAGGAGAAAGCTGTGGAAGCTCGTCACCATGCCTCAGTTCCGTAATTTTCTCTCTCAACAAGTACAGATGGACTACCCCCTCCCTCTGCTATCCCCCCAATCATTCCCCCCCCTCCCCCAGGAGTGGAGTGGAATCTCCAGTTAACGTCATGTGTACTTTTCTCTTCGCGTTATTACTTGTTTGCCAAATAGGTTGCAATATGAAGTGCATTTTTAAATCGTAGATTATTCACACTTAGTTTCTCGTGCTTAAGTACGACCTATTGCTGCTGATGCCAGACTCCCATGGTCTGTTGCCAGTTCTAAATTTGGTGTAGTCCCCAACATGGATGAACCAAAAAGACAGTTAGTAGATGGCTATATGAGATGGGAAAAATGGAGGAAGTGAGTAGCATCAATAATAAATTAAAGAAAATGACATGGAAGTGGCAAGTGAATGAAAGCAACAGAATATATACAAAATTATGTACGTTCTGGAAAGTTGACAGCATAACAGAATTATGTAATTGGTTGAAGAAGGTTGGAAATGACAGATTTTTGTGTTGGTTGAAAGTCACTTCGGGTGTTTCACAATAGTGCTTTTGCCCTTTTAAGTGGGAAGTTGTCAGTTGTGGTTTTATTACTATCGTCACCTTATGGTTTATGTATGGTACATTATTTTGTGTACAGTATAGAATTGTAAATGAAAATCCTGTTGTTTTTTTTTTTTTTTTTTTTTTTTTTTTTTTGCAGCAGAGTACTGTACAAAACCAGCAATGTGTATTTTTGTCAAACACTGTGCAGTATTTACTCAGAAATCATGACTAGATTTTCCAGTTACATTATAAACAGTAGTACTGATGTTATAGAACTACTGTTATAGTTATGCCCTTTCCCTCAGTACTTTAATTGTTAGTATGCAGCATTTTGGATTTGAATACTACTCTTGTTTAAGAAGCTAAAAGAAGCTTAATATAATGCACCTCAGTGTAGCTTAACCCCTGAAAGGTGATGTGATTTATTTAATGCAGTAATGTATTTTGTTGTATCCTGTTCATTTGACGTAGTTGATTGATTGATTTATTCTGTAAGCTGCCATCAAAAGGATATTGTCATTGATGCTAGGAACATTTGTATTGTAAACAGTATGGTTTGAAAACAGATTCTGTTTAAGGAAAATTTTGAACTTCTGTGAAGATTTCACTCATCCTTCATAAATGTATACACTGTAAATACCTGAGTATATGTAATATAATAAAATTAAATTATTCACTTTGCAGTGAACTGCAATGTTTTAATAATTTTACAGCTGCTGTTTAGTTTGTTTACCTTTAATTGGAGTTCTGTATACATTGTCCATGTATTTTAGTAGGGCAAACATTCACACAGAATAAACCTAAAAGGCCACAAACTTGCAAAGCAAGCTTCCTTGAAGTGGAATATATGCCTGTGAAGAAAAGAGGAATACTGTAGAAGGAAATATTAAATGACCTTTAAAGATAAATCAGCAAACATTTACGTTAAATTTTCTATATTGAAAGTATTGCAGTGCAGCATGGGACTTATCAGACAAATTTTTTATCCATTTATGTTAATTGGTATGTCATCATTGTCTGTTGTATGGTTCCTTAAGATTTGTTGCTTGTCATAAGATTTGTAGATTGTAATTTAGTAGAGCATTGCCCAGTGTAGTATGTAAAAATAAAGAACGAATATTTCCTACAAGTATATTCAAAGTACTATTTTAATCTTGAAAGTTCATGCCTCATGAAGTGTCCATTACCATTTTATTTTGGTAAAGGGAGTCATATAATGGTGGTTTATCATTGTTTCACTTTAGTATTTCACCTTTTATTGTTATGTGATTGTTGCTGGTATTAATAACCACTTTAGTTCTGTATACAAGGTAAAGGTGTTTTGGAGTAGAGGGTAACAAATAGTAATACAGTACTGTACTGTATACTTGTAAATGTTAAGGAATATGACATCAGCTGGAAGCAGCTTGGCTTAAATTGATGTGCTGCGTACTTGTTATACATAGGCTTTAGCTAGACATAGTGTATTCCAATTTTGAGACCATGTATTCCAACTTACATTATATCAAATATGTAAGTGATCATTTTTCATAGTTATGGTATGATGTTTGCTTTCCCAGTCTTAATTCTTATTAAATATTTTGACTATAAAATAAACTACAGTTTACAGCCTTTTGGAATATAAACTATTTGTTTCTCCAAATAGTTCTCCCCCGCAAAATGTACCAAGTAACTTTAGAGCATTGATCATTAGTTTCTATTTTTGCTTGGCTCATTTGTAGTCCATTCTCATGAATTTTATCTTATTTCAGGAATTTGGTATCAGCCTCTCAAGATGGCAAGCTCATAGTGTGGGACAGTTATACTACAAACAAGGTGCATGCCATCCCCCTCCGGTCCAGCTGGGTCATGACCTGTGCCTATGCGCCCTCCGGCAGTTATGTTGCATGTGGTGGCCTTGATAATATCTGTTCGATATATAGGTAGGCATTGTTTTCCATACATACATACATACAGTACAATATTTTTCAGCATAACTTTTGATATGTACAGAACAAATTAAATTCTTGTTTCATCCATATTATAAAACTAAGGCTATAATTCTGTTTTTCCACAGTCTAAAGACAAGAGAAGGCAATGTGAGAGTGAGTAGGGAATTACCTGGTCACACTGGTTACCTAAGTTGCTGTCGGTTCCTAGACGACAACCAAATAGTCACAAGCTCGGGAGATATGACCTGGTAGGTGTATTACAACTCAATTTTTGTCTTGCAACAAGCCCAGTTGTTTGCAACTTTAGAAGGCCTGACCAATGTGCTGTTTGAGAAGTAATTAAATTAAATTTTATGTAGCTATGGAAAAAAAAATTGTTGAACTGTTGTATAACCTGTAGTAGTTCCTTCCTTAAATGTGAAAGAGGAAAAAATTATTCCATAATGAGGAAAAAGAGTAATATATTTTTCTATAATACCTTAAAACTGCTAAAGATAGAGTAACCAGTTTGTGTGTGCACAGTGTTTGTGTTAAATATTTTATTATAATCCCTTAGAAATGTATGTGTATGGGTCTCGTGATGTACGTACAATTCATGTTCTATAAGAAGAGGGAAAGAAAATAGCTAAATTGCTGATTGTGAGCATGTTGTAAAAGTGAAAGAGCAAAATTAATGGCGATTAGATATGTAGAATGTATAGACATTTATCCCAAAATTGTAGTTTCAACATGTGTGGAGTAGCTGTTATAATTTTTACCAAAGTAACTTTGTTCATTGGAAGTACAGTACATAGCTGTTATGGTATATACATACTGTACATAAATCTAGTGAATGGCAAATATGTTTACTGCTACAAGTTTTTTGTTCTCATACTGAATAGTGTAGTATTTGAAATGCTTCTGTAGAAATGTGCTCATTAAAAATTGTTTCTTCATCTGCTTTTGTACTTGAATTTATTTTAGAAGTCAAATATGGAACTTTAAGATAAGTTTTTGTATGTTTACATACTTTGTAAATTAATCTCACAAGAATATCCAGTGGTATCCATGATGTAAGTAGAGGATGTAGTCGTTTTTGTCTTAAAGGATGTTTTGTGATAGTGATAACATTAGGTTATGGCAGAGATTTCTTTGTGACTATTATTTAAAACCTTTTTTTGTGGGATGCATTTTACAAATTCATCCTGTAGCTTTTACTGTAGTTTTTCATTTTTTGGATAAGATCTGTAACAAAATGTTCTTTTCCAGTGCTCTATGGGACATTGAGACGGGTCAGCAGTGCACACAATTCACAGGACATACAGGGGATGTCATGTCACTGTCCTTGTCTCCCAATATGAGGACCTTCACTTCAGGTGCCTGTGATGCTTCAGCCAAGTTATGGGATATCCGAGATGGTATGTGTCGGCAGACCTTCCCTGGCCACGAATCTGATATCAACGCAGTAACTGTAAGTTGAAGTTCTACCAGTGTTTCTGATGTTATGATACGTTTATATAGGTTTCCTTTTGTATCAGATGCTTCTATCATAAATCTCAAAATGTTCATATTGAGGTTGAACATTTGAAAATTTTCTCCTTTTACCAATAAGATTTTCCAGGCCTCCAAGATAACTCAAACCATTTTACTTTATATTTCACTAGTGATGAATTTTGCACCGGATGGCATTGGATGCTGTTGAAGAAAATTGTTTTAAAAGATATTGAAATTTAATACAGTAGATGGAAAAGATTTCTATTAGGTTGTTTGGTTTTATATTAAATGGTGCTTCATGTTCCAAAAATGTCAAGTGTCTGATTTATACATTTTGATGATAGTGTGTGGGGGTGAAAATAGTCATACTATACATGATTGACTTGGTGTAAAATACATTTTTTTCATGGTTACAACCATTACAGTATTTAGCATATATTCAGACTGGGCGACTTAGATTGTTTGCAGTGAAAATACCTTGTCCTGTTTTGTACTATATATCAGATGTGTAGTTAACAGGTTTTATTTTTATTTTTAGAAAGTTCAAAATTGATAATGGAAGTTTTAAGTGATCCGTAAATTTTGTTATAGTGTTTTTTTTTGGGGGGGGGATCATACTGTATTGTATTTGACTAAAGTCAATTGAAATACTAAGGAGGTTTTGTAGTTGAAGTATGGTACATAAAATTTGTCAAGAGACACATGTTAAATTTAACAGATAAAAGCATTTGCAGCACTATCAGGTTTGTTTAATTGATTAGCATTTGTTTTATGAACAGATGAGTTACAGTTTGCCAGGTGACAGAACTAAACAGTCTTGTTTTCATTTTGACACACAATTTCAATCTTTAGTTTGCTTCATTTGAATGTAGTTAGTTTATTTTGGTGTGACAGTGTTTGGTTAGGTTGTTGTTAAGTGCTGCAGGGACTCCTATTATATATTTGTATTATGCTGTTGGTTTGACTGTGAGGTTTGGGTATTTCATTTAACCTTGTTTAATAAGCTTTTTGGCAATGTTTAATTTTTGCAGTTTTACATATTTTGGTGGTTATCTTTTAATGTTGGTCTTTATGCTATGATAGCTTTGTTAGTTGGGACAGATGAGACCAATGAATTATATTTTATAGAGTTGGTGACAGGAAGAGGTATGGTTATTGATGCTTATAGGCCATTGTTGTAATTAAAAGTGAAAAATTGCTTAGAATTTATTAGGGTAATTTTATTAGAAGCCTTTAACACTATATCCAGTTAAATTTATTTATTGGTGAGGTTTGCATAAGTTAGTTACTATGTATTGTCATTCATTTTCTGAAGTTCAGATCTTTCCCAGGTTGCAGGCTGATTTCAGAGACTAATGGGAAGGTTTGTCTGTTCCTGGATTTTGTTTCTAACCCCCGGTAGACCATTTTTTTTTTTTTTTGTAAGCTTTTTAGTTTTCATGTTTACATACATTTTGGCTTTGTAACAGTAATGAACACCATTTACGTGCAAAGTAATAAAACTGTTGATGCAATAATCATGAGTTTGGTTGGATTTATAGTTCATTTTTGTTCTGAGGGACATTCTGTATACATAGGAAGTATTGCTAGGAAATATTGGTGCTGTTTTAAGTAGCATATAACTGGAGGCAATGTTTCTTTGCTTGTCAGACCATAATTTTGTTTATAATGAGAAGTCTGCTTGTAGTTAGGTGCTATTATTTTGATACACCTTTGCAAACATTCTTGTGGGAGTGTAAGTTGGTTGAGAAGGTTGAACATTCTCCTGCTAGTAATATACTTATGAATTTACCACTTTGTGTACTAGCTTGTAAGAATACTGTATTTAGATTTTTTTAGCTGTTGACTAGAAAATGAGTAGTGTACATAATACAGTATAGTTATTGTAAAAACTTTTTGCTGTAATTCTTTTTAAATTTATTATAAAGTAGTTTTACATTACCCGTGAGTCATGTTGCTACATTAATAGGGTCCTTCCAAAGGAATTGCTCCACAAATAAGAAATGAAAATGGTATGAGATAAAACTCCAGAAGTTAGACATCTGACTGATATGAAACCAAAGAGTACAGTTAAAAAGCACAAGACAGAAATCATTGTAGCCTGGTTCTGAAAGGAAGCGTCTAAGAATTGATACTGTCTACAGTGTGCATTGTGTGGCACACTGTAGGGGAAATGTCCCTACTAGGAATTTGGGTGTAAAAGCCATGGAGTTTTACTTTGCAGTTTTATGTTTTAGTAATGTGTTTGTCAATAGGATTTTGATTGTGGATTTGTATTTTGTATCCCATCTTATTTATAATGGCACTGAATGACCCCATGGGTCCCAGTGCTTGACTTTGTGTCTAGATCTCGTATTCCATTCCATTCCATCCCTTTTTATAATGTTACAATACTATTTACTTATGAGCAAATGAGACAAAACTTTATTTTCTTTTCAGTTCTTCCCTAACGGGCATGCATTCGCTACTGGGTCGGATGATGCCACCTGCCGCTTGTTTGACATCCGAGCAGATCAAGAATTGGCTATGTATTCCCATGACAACATTATTTGTGGAATCACCTCTGTAGCATTCAGCAAATCTGGCAGACTGCTGTTGGCAGGATATGATGACTTTAATTGTAATGTGTGGGATTCAATGAGGACAGAGAGGGCTGGTAAGAATCATTTGATACTGACCATGATGGTCTTCATTTGTTTATTTTTTATCCTTTTTTTTTACATGTGTTCCCTTTTCCATATATGGACTTTCTGTTTTGTGGAAGCTTGCTTAATTCTGTAAGACTGTTTAGTCACTTTGAATGAAAGTACAGGAACATTACATTTTTTCTTTCTCCACACAACCTTATTTTGTTGGCAGTTTCCACATTTATTCTCTTGGGAGCTATTGTGTTAATGGTAAGAGGCAATTTAGGTAAATTGAAATGGATTTCAAATTCTTGTTTTAAGAAAATTTGATTGAAAGGTGCTTATTTAGATTTATATAACAAATCTAAGTTGATTTCGATGTTGTAAGACTATTTCAAGAATATAGAACCACTTGGCTTCAAAGTAATTTGAATTTATATTGTTCATAGTTTCCCTATTTCAAGAATATAGAACCACTTGGCTTCAAAGTAATTTGAATTTATATTGTTCATAGTTTTTAGGTAAGAGTGCTTAATTTTCACTAAACACTGTTAATTTTATTGCTTTATTGAAAATAAACATAATTGACACAGAGCTTGAGGTGAATGAAAGGGAAGCAAAGGATAAAGCAGTCAGAAAAGAGGCCTTCTGTATGCTTTGGGAATATCAAATGTAACAGGTGGCATCACAAGAGATACTTTAGTGTACAAAACATGCAGGGAGTTTTGCATTGCAATGTCTGGTAGTATGAGAGGAGAAAATTAGGAAGAAAGGGAAGTGGGGTATCCTGTGGCAGTGGAGGTCTTAGAGGGTGTTGAAAATTGTTGAGGTCTTAGAAGGTGTTGAAAATTGTTACCTTGGGATGACACTAAACTGTGAAGTAGATATTGAGAAGGCAGTAAAAAAATACAGCCAGGTTGATGTAGAAAGAGATTGCTGGACTACTGATGAATAAAGAATCTTATTAAAAAGCAAAAACTTATGAGATGCATAAGGATTGAATTGATGTATGTAGCATAGTTATGGACAAGAAAATGGAGATTTTGAAAATATGACTATAAATTTTAGGAGAGATGAGGTGTTCAGGAGCGGGAAAATAGGCTGCAATCTCAAAGATTTAGATTTTGTTGACATATGATGAGAAGGTATGAGGAAAAATCAGTCAAAAAAGTAGTAGATATGAAGTAACAGGACAAAGACTGATAGGAATGTCAAGGAAGTAGTATAAAAATGGCATGGATAAAGACTTAAACAAAATATAAACTTGTGCAGAAAGTGCTTAAGACATCATTACTTCCAAGTAGGTAAAGTTTGACGTAAAAGTAATGATTTAAGTAATTTTATGCCAGGAGTCATCCATTAGGCAAGTAAGCCAGTGGAGATGTAACAAATGAATGAAAAAGACAGATTTTATTGTTTCAGGACAGAACCCTTATAGGAAATTATTTATGGCTGTTGTGTTCTTTGCTTTTGCTTTTTGTAGTGTGAATACTCCAAATATACTCAAGGATGGACCTTTCAACATCATTAATTTGGTCCAGAATGTGTATTTTCAAGTTTTAATGGGTATTGTGTGTTTAATATGACTAAATAGCCAATATTCGTTGCATGGAATATTTTTTGTAGTAAAGGTTTGACTCAAAAAGGTTGTGACAGCTCTGAACTATCTACATTGGTTAGGTAATGTTTTAATGACTAGTATCTAGTATCATAACCAGATGTTATGGTCAATTAACCTTCAAATTTGCAACTGTGTTGTAAATCAAGTTTCATTGGAAGATATCTTATCATGGGTAGTACTGTTCTCAACTTTTTATTTGTGTTTTCAATTTTCAGCTGAATTTATTTTCCTCTTCCATGAGTGGACAGTTATGATTATGTGAATGTTTGAGCTTGTTTTCATTAGAAGTACCTTGGCTTGCTTATGAGGAATTCTATATACAGTATCCAGATTTCAGATAGGATGGTTGATTTGATTTTTATTCCCATTTTGCCATTTTCCAAGGAAATTTTATATAAGTACAGTAACATTTTCACATGCCTTTTCAGTTATATGGCTATCAGAAAGGGAATCTGTGTTTAATGTAAATATTAGTGTAATACATCTGCGTATTATGTCTTATATTTTAAACTTGTTTGTTTTCTCTTCAATATGGTGAATAAATATTCATGTTCTTTTTAGTCTTTATCACCAGCTCTTTAATGTGGCATATGGTGATCTCCTACTTTTTTCAGGTGTTCTGGCGGGCCATGACAACCGCGTCAGTTGCCTGGGTGTAACCGAAGATGGCATGGCTGTGGCCACGGGCTCATGGGACAGTTTCCTGAAGATCTGGAACTAAACTCGTCCTACCACCACCACTCCAGTATCAACATCAGTATCTTCCCAAGGAACAAAATTCCCTCTTAAAGATACAGTCAAGAAGCTTGGTGTTTGCATGCCTGCGTGTGTGTCTGTGCAGCCCACGCTTATGGTAACACCACTCTTTGCTTCATAGCCACCATTGATGTGGGTCACTCCACTAGTTTGTGTGTACTAAGGGAGGATGATTATTGATGGATCTTTCTTTTTCATTTTTTGATATGAAACAAAAAAAAATTTAGGTGAGTGAGTGTAAATGAATTTGGTGCAAGATTAATATGTATTTGGGAAAATGTGTGTGTATGTTGATAAATGAAGAGGCCCATGGGATAGTGGACACAAATGTAACTGGACTTTTTATTAAGACAAATGATCAACTGGATATTGGGGCAATCGATCAGTGCAGTGTGTGTCCTCCAGCCCAGGGACCCTAACAACCGTGACCCAACGATGGTGGCGACAGCACACACGCAGAAGCCCAGGTGGTGCTGGCTCTTATTACAGCCAGCATGGGGATGGTGAAGATGATGATGATCACAAGCATCACACACACCAGTTGGTGGTGGAGATGCTGCTGCTGCTGTTCCTTTTATTGGGGGCTCAGCTCTCCCACCATTCTCTTCCTTAATGTCTAGTCAGCCTGATGGAGTTGCTGCATGACTTTGATGCTGAGCGTTTCCGTGTAAGTGGCGGTGGCTGATTATGTGATCTTTGGCCCCATAAGTTGAGCAGGTAGGTGTCAACATTTTTCGAGTTGATGCCTCATGGTGATGGTAGGTGTCCAGGACGCCACGCCTGGCACTCGCCTGCCTCGCCCCTGCTCTCTCTCTGTGTGCCGCTGCTGCTTGTGACACGGACGACAGAAGACTGCACCTGTATCGGCCGTGCCTGAGGGTCAGGTCAGGGCTGAGGGGTAAGCCCAGGTGAACGCAATGGTAATGTGTTCATAATGCCTTAAGGCAACCTCTACACTCCCTCGTGTTAGTGTGGAGAAAAGTGAGGTGCTTGAGTAAGACAAAATTTTGTCCTGTTCCCTACTCCACTGCTGCTTATTGCGCGCATGTTCTGCTCTTGTCAGGCCAAGCACCCATTGATGGAGTCATCGTATAGGGGAATACTATTATCCTATTGGGACCACGTGGTGATAAGTAAAATTGGAATCGTTCAGAGAGCATGAAAATTTGATACAGTTACCCTTCCGCATATGATCGTGCACTTAGATTTTGGATTTAAGTGCCATTTTCATGGTGACCTCAACTGCCAATGTAGTTTTAATTTGGGCAATTCTTAGTTAGGTAATGAACATTTGTACTCCTTTTAAGCTAATCCAGATCAGGAAAAATCATTGCTTTATTCAGTCTCAAATACGGTAATCTGTGAAATAATCCACAATAGCTTCTTGCATTAGTGTAGCCCCAGAGCTAAAAAGTTCTCTTTGATAAACAAAAACTTGCATTTGAACTCCTTAAGCCGGAGCACATACATAACTAACTATCAGTGTTGGTATCTGTTCTGTTGGGTCGTTATTATAATATTCCTGCATTTAATTAATTTTTCTTTGTAAAACTTAAAAAAACATCTGTGATGCCAAATGTGCTGAATGGCAGACAAAAGTTTTAGATGGAATGGATGTTATGACTATTTGGAGAAAATTATGAATGATTGACAGATTGCTCAGAATACATTATATGTAGAATGTGATGCAGGTTCATAGAAGAAAGTAAAAAGCATACAAACTAACTTCCCCTCAGAAGCGCTTCAAAAAAAAGAAAAGGATAACAACAAAATTTAGGTAACAATGTAGTGCTATTTTTAACGTATTGGATCAAACTTCTTGAGTTACTTATGGTTCTTGATAAAATTTTAAAACATAAATGTTGATTAGAGGGGAAGTACTACTTAGTAATGTCCACCTACACAAAGAGCGTAACATATTTTAAAACTTACGCACAAATAATGAGATAAAAATAACGCACTGAAAGGGTGATTTTTCATAATTAAATCGGTGATATTGGTGGACACAAGTAATCCTAGCTCAATTCTGCTGCTCTTATAATTTTGTCCTAAACCTTGACAAACCTATACTTTGTATGTCAGAGAGCCTCTATACCCTCCCCTGCTGCAGCTTTCTCTGTAATTCCCACACGAAAAAGATCTTTTCATTTGATCCTGAACCCAATTTCCTTCTGTGGCTGCCCCAGTTTCCCGTGAAATGTCACAAGAAAGTTGAAGCTTTTTTGTGCCTATGTTATTATTATATAATTTTGCTGAAAATCAATTTGAACACAAGCAGCATTCAGGTTACCTGTAATAATAAAAGATTTATTTATCCTTCACATTTATGTTGATTAATTGTGTATGATTCTTTTGCCAGGCGGTAAGTGTCTGGCCTCAGCCTTCTCGATGATACCGAACTTGACCAAACAAACAGGTGTATTTAACCTGGATCTGTCTCTGCTCTCGCCATACCACCCGGAAGCTCATAGAACAGCCAAACAATTTCTTAGTGACCATCTTTAAGAAATGCAAGGGCTCAGGGCTGTTCTATGGCCCTCTGGCTGTAGGGGGGAGCCTGTCTGGGATGGGTTTGTATGGTTGTCCGGCAGCTGGGTACTAGTTTGTGTTCCCCGTGCACTCCCAGGGTACATTTTGCTTAAGTTGCTGCTTCCCATACCCCTTTGTTGTGTGTGTGCAAGGAGTGGCCAGTAACCCTAGCCACCCCTCCCATAACTCCCTGCCCAGTGTCCTGGGAACTCGGTTTAGAACTCTTGCTGGCACCCAGCCCCGCGGTATCATCTTGATGGATTTTTAAAAGAGAGGCCACACACTCACTTGGATGTCCAAGTTTTTAATAAAAAATAATGGTAGTAGTTTTTCTCAGCCAAAAAAATGTAAAGATTACGATGGTATAAAAAGTAGTCAGATTTTAACCCTATTCCGGGAGTGTGAAGTGTCAATTGTAGCATATAATTCCGTAACTTGTAAAGGTACTAAGCCAAATGGAACCCTCTCTCCAAGGAAGCGCCCTAGCCAGGAGATGTCAGATGGTGGGCGCATTGGTGCCAGGTAGGGCAAGGTAGGCTAGTAGCAGCAGCAGTGGCGGGGGCCGGTAGCAGCTCACTACCACGACCAGCAGCTCCCAGCCCCGAGCCAGTCCCTGCCATGTACCTTCCTACCACCAATAACAGCACAGACAAGTGTGAAGCAAAGTCACTCCTGCTACAAAATTGTTATATATTTCAAACAAAACAAAATAAAAATGTAATTCAGCCAGGTATGATTTATTTTGAAAAGTGGTTTCTAATACCCAATGAGTTGTAGAACAGTCCACCGCAGAGGCGTTACTTTTACACGAGGCGGGCCCCAGGGCAGCTTACCGGTAATCAGCTTGTAGGTGATGTGAGGGTGTAGTTTTGAAGACCAATACCCTACAGCATCTACCAGGCCACTTAATAGATGCAGACTATCAATGCATTCCCATTGCTGTCCCTGGGACCCGCACACTGTTATATGAGGGATTTTTCAATTGATTCCGACTCCGGTTGTAGCTTATGAAGTCTCGTTTGTGAATTTGTCATGTAAGTAACTATCTGACTTGTCCAATAAAGCTATTTGTCTTTACACTTGGTGTTTTATAACCCTTTTAAAGTATTAATTGACTGGCAGTCATTAAAAAGCTGATCCCTTGAAAATCATAAAAGTAAATCCTGCACCAATTTGATAGTACCAGAAAACGTAGAAAGATTTAAATTATCCCGGCACAATTTGGAAGTTAATTAGTCTGTGCTACTGTACTAACCATAACTACAGCCTAGCCAAATTTATATTGCCAATATTATGAATTGTATTTTGTTACCTGTTACTTTGGTTGAGAGAAATTAAAAGAATACTGGTTTTGTTGAAGTAAAGCTAAATTGGGCCCAAGTAAGAACTTCATATTTGACATTTATTTTTGTCGAGTTTAAAAGACCCTAACAAGAAGTGATTTATATACCAGCTGTATCTTGTCAAATTGAGCATTCCAAAAAAGTTTCATGCTCTTACTTTATAATATGTTTGCTGTCACAAAAACTTAAATCATCAGGCATTGAATGCTAGTTAAACATTTGTGAATTGCACACCAAAAAATTGAAGGAACACCTTGAAGTGAAATGAAGCTTGCTTTAGGGGTTGGGATAAATCTTATATTGGCATACTATGGTGATTACTTCTGAGGTAAGTGGCTTTGTATGTAAAATAGTATTATATCTTTAGTAATTTCAAAGTTCAAACTGAATTGCTTGTGGGAAAAATGCAGAAACTGAGTCAAGTATTGTAGCCCTTGGTATGATAAGTGTAGTGTGCCATTTGGTGATTAAAACCTAACATATCTTGTGCAGTAAGTACTCTGTTTTTTTAAAAAACGTATTTGGCAGCACAGCTCAAAAGTAAAAGGACTGGTGGGTAAAAGATTAAAAAGAAAGTTAATAGAATATTGCCATACAGTTTTTTTTTGTTTTATAATTTTACAGAAGTTCAGAAGAATATAAATAGAAATGAGTTTTCCGTATCTTGATACTCATTAATTTTCTAAAATTAAGATGAAAGGAACAAATCTTGGACCAAAGAGTTGGTCTGCTCTAGTTATTAATACCCTGTTTTCTATGAAGTCCTCAAACTAAGCTGACGTTAGCCAAGGTGAAAACAGTACAGTAGCACCTCAACTTACTATATACTTTGGGGGTCTGGGCTTCTGTAATATGTGTAATAGATAGACAACTACTTTACTCCATTTTATCTTCAGCCTTGGTAGAGCTTATGTTTTATTTGTCTAAGGAAAGATGATTTGTATTACAGTGCTGAGTAAATATTCTAGGCAGACTGAATAGTTAAATGCAAACAATTTCTTCATGTAAATGTCACTAAGCACTCATATCAGTGGTGTTTTGTCACTTTGATTTTTCTTCATTTGAACTTAATTAAACTTCTGATGGTACAAGTAAAACTTCTGAAGTTGGACTCTTCTTGTTATTGGGATATCAAATACTGTAAGAACTCTGCATGATAATGTAATTCTTCATTGAATGTGATATAGCCTTTTTTATGAAGAAAAATTCTCATAAGAGGATGGATAACAAGCACTGCTCATTGTTGATTTGTAGTCAAGACTTCTTGCCTGTTCCTAAGAACTGATATTGATAGACGAGAGGCGAAACTTTAGACCGGAATACCTCAAAGTCTTCGTCTTTGGAATGCAATGAATTAAGTTAAATGAGGCTAATGCTCTTGTTGAATCAATTTCTGAATTGTTTGTATAACGAGAGGGTGGTAACTACTGTTTTGGATACTGTACATCCCCTTACAACTTGGCCAAATTGTTCAGTTGTAGGGTAGCTGTTGAAGACTTGGTATATGAAACCCCATTTAGTTGATTTTTAAGAGTTATGCATATTTTACATTCAAGCTTACAAATTAAATACAGCACAGTACTCTAATCTGATGAAGAATCATAACCGGGATAAAGGGATACATCTAGCAATAAATTGTGGGTGATAATGAGGTGCCCATATGCAAATACAGTTCCTCATTTTAGGTTGCAGCTTTAGGACTGGATTCACCATAGACACGAACTGTAACAGGCCATGAATCTGTTCCATCTGTTATTGGAAAACCTTACATTGCACCAGGAACCCTTGTGGATCTTTCTTGATTCTAGCCTGAGTTTGGCTGGGAAGAGAAAAAAGGCTGCGAAGCACATCCCAGCAAAACACCTGGTGGGTGTGAGGCAATACTTGCACCAGTTGATCAGGAAACCTTTTAGCTAGAGTCTCTTTATTTCCACTTGTAAGTTTCACAAGTGCCCCTCTCTGGTGGTCCCCCAGACTAGCCAATTGTGTAGGTTGGCCACCAGTCAACCATTGTTGCCAATTTTGTGAAGACCTTTAGGGTGAAGTTCAAGCCAAAGGTCATGACCCGGAATCTGGAGCTCTAGGAAGGGCCGAGAGGGAATGGCGATAAGGATCTAGTAGACTGACATATTCCTCTTAAGTTTAAGCTTTTTGTTAGCCTACTTCAAGGACCTTACTTTTTCCAAAAGAGTTTCTCTATTCATGTGAGTGACCTTAGAGGACATTTTAGTCTCTCCTAGGGGCTGAAAATGTCTTGTTATAAATGACCAATTTGGTATCTAATTCTGCTCTGAGTTTCTGACAGGAATGTTCAGTAACATCTTGAATATAGTGGTGCTCAGTATCCAGGTCTTCCTTGATACTTTGCAGGATCTTTCTAAACTTCGGCCAGGTTGCCAGAAGATGAGATCCGAGTTTTGCCACAAACTCATGAACGATAAAGATGTATCCCCAGTCCTCCACCAGCTAGACAAGATATAGAATTACGGGCTGCTCTATGAGCAAGAGCTCTTGCTGGCATAAAGCCAGCTCAATCAATAACAACAACAAGATACAGAAGCAGAGCAAATCAATAATACTCTACATTGAGGCTAAGGCTGGTAAAACAAGTCTTATGGGCGAGATCTCTAAGGCTTCTACAGTACTGAGGCATGCGCAGTGCTTGGGTTAGGCTGTGGAGAGTCACATCCCACTCTGGAGGGCAAAGCTGAAAAGGTTGGCAAAACCGTTCAAAGCATACCCTTCAGTCAGAAGACTTGGTTCAAGGCTGAACAGTAGGCTTTACCACAGGGAATGAGAAGAGCTTGTCTCGATGAACTTGGACGAGTAAGTTCACAATCTGCTGCAGAGTAGCTAAACAAAGAGAGATTCTGTCTGCCATACCAATTTGAGAAGAGGGTCCACACCATTACCTCAGTGACAAGGTAGTTAGGCTACCTCATAATGCGTGGGGAACAGAGGTAGGCACCTTGACCAAAAGGGGCAGTAGATCAGGACACCACTTGGGACAGGGCGAACAAAGTACTACCAGGGTTACCCGAGACCTGGAGTAACCAACACTTGGTTGATCACTTGGCAAATCAGACTGCCAGGAGGAAAGGCAAAGATATTCAGATGTCCGAGGGGCTACTGGGAAGTTTTTGCCAAGGCAGTCAGGTGCCTGCAAATGGAAGAACTGAACACCACGAGCTTCTTATGTAACCGTCAGATGAACAGGTTGCTCACTGGGGTGCACCAATCTTGAACAGCCTTTCCCCATCAGCTGAGCTGGTTTGCCAGAACCTTCATTCTTCCTGGAATGTCTATGTCAGACTGCTCAGTAGTGTGGTAAACTCACTTGTGCAATTGCATCGGCACCCTTGTCACTGATCGACACTATGGAGTGACATTACATGATCTTGTAATGTTGCAGCTATC
>NC_089753.1:5615019-5724455 GCF_040412425.1 Macrobrachium rosenbergii | reverse complement strand
ATATAGATATATATATATATATATATATGCTATATAATATGTATGTAAATGTATATATATATGGGATATATATATATATATATAATATATATATATATATATGTATGTATGTATGTATATGTATATATATATATATATATATATATATATATATATATATATATATATATATATATATATATATATATATATATATATATATATTATATACACATATATATATATATATATATATATATATATATATATATATATATATATATATAGATATATATATATATATATATATATATATATATATATATATATATATAATCGGAAAAGTGTTGACTTCTAGCAAGTCGGATACCAAGAACAAACAGGAGGACGAAAGGAGGTAATGCATATTCAACTATATTTCCAGCCAACGTTTCAAAGCTTGGCTTCATCATCAGGGCTAAAATACAAAAGTAACAACAATTAAAATCAATACATAAGACTCAGTAAAATTATTAATGTTGAAATATAGATATTAGAACCAAAACATAAAAGTTAAAACCAAAGGTACAAATTATTTTAGATAAGATATTTATAGAACCAGGTTTATCTATCAAGGTTTTGATTTTGAAAAACTTTTAAATTTGTCTGTGTTGGACACAGGCTTTTTACTCATTGGAAACCATTATAATCAAATCGATGGTGTTGCCATGAGATCTCTGTTGGGTCCAGTTCTGGCAAATGTTTTTATGTCATTATATTATAAGTGGTATGTTGATACTTTTGTGAGAGAGGTGCGAAATAATGAGCAGGAAGACAAGTACTGCTGGTTTATTGATGAAACGACCAGCTTATAAAGCGGCGTGCGGACGTCTGCGTATACTCAGAGACCGCAAGTACAAAAATTTACAAGTGACCTGAGGTCAAACTATTTCTCTACACAAAACAGGATAGGTATATATAGAAAACATGATGATTAATAATAGCTGGTTGGACATAAAAATACTCTGACACATACACGTGGTACAAGGGCAAATGAACAGGTAATAAATATACAATTCACAATAAATGGTAATATGATTGTGTACGTGTGACCTTAGGTCGCCTGTGAAGGCACCGCAGAAAACGGGATGTTCATCATTGAGAACCCATTGAGCGGGGACTTTACAATATCCCCCCGCCCCCCAACAAGACCTAGGTAACGTCTGATCAAAGCCGGTATCTCCTGGGGCGCGGAGGGGGCCCTGCCTTCTTGATGCCAGCTTGGGGGGGAGGTGTTCGTCTTCTTCGGTGCCCTGTGGTTGGGTGTGTTGAGTTGCCCTCCTGACCGGACCCGGGGCCTTCCGGGGGCGCCCACGAGGTTTTCTTATGGATGGGGTGGGCTGTGGGGGCGCCACCTCCTGCGGAGGGCTTTGGGAAGTGTCCCCGACGTCTTCCTTCAGGAATGCGGGCTTGAGGTGGTCTATCGATACCCAGTCTTCCTTCCTGTGGGTGGTCACCCGGAATGCCTTCTTGTTTCTCTCAAGTACGAGGAAAGGCCCCCTGTAGGACCTGGTTAAGGGTGGACGTACGGCATCGTTCCTGAAGAAGACGTGGGTGGCGGAGGACAGACCAGGAGGCATGAAGGGGGACGTCCTGTCGGTATATGTCCGCCAGCAGGGGGCAAACTTCCCAACCCTGTCACGGAGCCTCTGTGTTGTTAAGTCATCCCGGTCCTCTGTGATGAGTTCCCCCTGGACTATGAGGGTCTCCCTGAAGACCTTTTTGCTGCAGAGGGGTCACCATTGGTTTTGGGGGCGGTCCTCAGCCCGAGGAGGACCCAAGGGCAGCTGGTACTTCCAGTTCTTGGAGGTGCAACAAGCCATGAGGGATGCCTTCAGGGACCTGTGGAACCTTTCCACCATTCCATTGGCTGCAGGGTTGTAGGCGGTGGTCCTGTGGTGAGTGGTCCCCAGCAGGTGTGCCAGGGTGGTCCACAGCTCGGACAGGAAGGTGGGGCCCCTGTCCGTAGTTATATGGTCCGGGACACCGAACCGGCTGATCCAGCTGGAGAGGAGGGCCTCTGCGCACGCACTGGAGGTGGCTTCTTCCATGGGCGTAGCTTCGGGCCACCTGGTGGAGTGGTCAACGACTGTAAGAAGGTATCTTGCTCCTCCTGATGGGGGAAGAGGACCCACTACGTTGACGTGGATGTGCCCGAAACGTCTCCCCGGCTGGGGAAAGTCGCCCTCCCCCGATTCGGTGTGCCGCCCTCCTTTGCTGGCCTGGCACTGTATGCACTGCCTTGCCCAGGTAGTCGCGTCGTTCTGTATGCCATGCCAGACGAACTTCTCCACCAGCAGCCTGGCCATCGTTCTGCTGGAGGGGTGGGACAGTCCGTGGATGACGTCGAAGACCAGCCGACGACGGGAGGCGGGCACCAGTGGGTGGGGGTGGCCAGTGCTTACGTCGCTCAGCAGTGTTGGCCCGCCAGGGCTGAGGGGCACATCCTTCCACTTCAGCAACGTGATAACGGTGCGGTAAGCTGGAGTCTCTGGGTCGGCGGCTTGTTCACAGGCGAGGTCCTCATAGTCAATCCCAAGCTGCACTACGTCAATTTCGATTCTTGAGAGGGCGTCAGCTACTGGGTTCTTGCCGGGGAGGTACTTGATGGTACAGGTGAACTCCGCGATGGCCCCAAGGTGCCGCTGCTACCTAGAGGACCATGCATCCCCCAGCTTTGTGAAGGCATGGACCAGCAGCTGGTGGTCCGTCCAAACTGTGAAGGGCGTACCCTCCAGGAGGAATTTGAAGTGGCGTACTGCCTGGTACACCACGAAGAGTTCCCTGTCGAAAGTGCTGTAGCAGGACTCGGTGAGGCTGAGTTTTATGCTGAAGAAGGCGATGGGCTGAGGTGCTCCGTTGACGACTTGCTCCAGGACGGCCCCATAGGTGATGTTGCTGGCGTCCGTTGTCAGCTGGAGGGGAGTGCTTGGGTCCTGGTGGGCCAAAGCTGTTGCCTTGGTGAGGGCGGCCTTCGTCAGGAAGAAGGCCCTTTTCTGGTTGGGGCCCCACTCCAAGGTCTTCGGATGGCCCTTGAGGATCTCTGTCAGGGGGGCCATGGTGTTCGCAATCCCCAGGAGGAATCTCCTGTAGTAGTTGACCATTCCGAGGAATTCTTGTATGGCCCTGACAGAGGTGGGGGTTGGGAACCTGACGACAGCCTCGACTTTTGATGAAACTGGGCGGACGCCTCCTGGGGATATCTCATGGCCTAGGAATTCCATCTTATCGATGCAGAAGGTGCACTTGTCGAACCTGACGACAAGGCCACTCTCCTGCAGACGCTGCAGGACCTTCCGGATTTGCCGTAGGTGTTCCCTGTGGGATCTGGAAAAAATTAGGATATCATCAATGTAGCAGACGCAGAAGTTCAGGTCCTTCAGGATGCTGTCCATCAGTCTCTGAAAGGTCGTCCCTGCGTTCCTCAGGCCGAAGGTGGAGAAGGCAAAGACGTAGGACCCAAAAGGCATGACGATGGCAGTTTTGGGGATGTCCTCTGAAGCTACTGGTACCTGAAAACATGATTTCAAGAGATCTAACTTTGAGAATATTTTGGCCCCGTGGAAGGAGGCTGTTAGGTCCTGCATGTTTTGTAGAGGGTAGTGGTCGGGTTCTGTAGTGAGGTTGAGTCACCTGTATTCGCCGCAGGGTCTCCAGGTGCCGTCTACTTTCTTACCATGTGAAGGGGGGAGGCCCATGGGCTGGGAGCCTTCTTGCATATGCCCATCCGTTCCATCTCGGCAAAGGCCTTCTTGGCCTCCTGAAGGCTCTGTGGGGGAAGCCTTCGGAACTTTGCGTGTGTCGGGGGCCCCCTTGTCTTGATGTGATGATATATCCCATGTTTGGCAGGGGCCCCGGGCACCTGACGAAGCTCGGGTTTGAACACCTCCAGGAATTCCTTCAGGAGGGAGCCATACTGATGGGGAGCGACGGAACAGATTGTGGGCTCCCTGGGGCCCGGCAACAAGGGCAGGGACTGGCAGGACTCGGTGTCCAGCAGGCGCTTGTGGCTGACGTTGACTGCCAGTCCAAAGTGGGCAAGGAAGTCCGCACCCAGGAGCGGGGTCCTAACGTCTGCAACGATGAAGTCCCACTCGTACCTTCGGCCAAAGATGAAGAACGACAGGAGCCTGGTGCCGTAGGAGAGGATGGGGGACCCGTTGGTGGCCATCAGGTAGGCAGCTGGGTCCGGCGGACGTCTGCGGTCCTCTCTGGAAGGTGGGAACACTGACCGCATGGCCCCAGTGTCGATCAGCATCATCCTGCCGGAGACAGTGTCGTGGACGTAGAAGCCTACTGGTGCAGGGCCCCTGGGTGTTTCAGATGCTGCTGCCATGGCAGCCTGTGAGGATGGCCACCGCTTCCCCTGTGTTTTTGGAGGGGAGAAAAGGCAGGGGGCTTCGCAATTCGGGCAGCTTTACCAAACCTCTGGTGGTAATAGCAAAGCCCCGGCCTTTCCTTCTTCTGCTGGTGGGATGGCCTCCTCCAGTCGACGGCGTTGATGCCTTCTGTGGTGGGGTCCTCTGGCTGGAGGCAGTTGATGGGGTGTGAGGGTGTGGACGCCTGCTTTGCTGCCCTTGTGGAGTCTGTCAGCTGCTGTGCCACTTTGATCAGGTCCTCGACTGGCAGGGTGTATGGCTCTGTGATCTGCCCACGGACCTCTGGGAGTAGCTGCCGCAGGAGGATATCCCTCGACAGGCTAATCTCTTTGCGCCTGCTGCTGCTGTCAGTCTCGGGGAGGAGGAGGAGGTCCTGGAGGGCATGCCACGTCTCCAAGAGGTTTGTGTCCTGCCAGAGGTTGATGGCGAGGTCAAGGGTGCGGGCAGCTCTCTCGGAGACCGGCAGGGAGCAGGTCTCAACGAGAGTGGCCTTTAACTCCTGGAAGGTGGCAGGGCTTGTCGTTGTTGTCACCCACGGGGCGACCTTCTTGTATATCTCCTCCGGTAGGGCGTTGATGGCGATGTCCGCCTTCAATACCTCGTCAGTCAGGCCTGCCACCCTGAATTGCCCCTCGACCCTGTAGAGCCAGGACGCTGGGTTCTGATGGGCGAAAGGCGGCAGCTTTATGCTGAGGGACACCCTTGGTTGGTCCGTAAGGAGGGGCATCGTGCGGGGAGTGGGCACCAGAGTGGAGGAGCACGCAGGAGGGGGTTGCGTGAGGGAGACGTCTGCCTCTGAGAAGTTTGCGGTAATTTGTATGTGGGTGGGGATGTCTGTGTCCATACTCATTCCGCACTCTCACTTGGAGTGTGAGGGAACACTCGTGTCAATACACGCTTGGGAGCGTGCCTTGTGGGTCCGCTAATGACGCCGGTGATTTGCCGACGAGGGTTGGTAACGCCCGAACGCTTTGTTAGAGCACCGTAGTTAGTCTGTTAGGGGCGTGGGTTGGTTCACCGGGCCAAGACTAAGTCGCCGTTTGGGTCCGTTAATGGCTCTGGGAACCATGGCGGGGGTCACCACTGTGAGAGAGGTGCGAAATAATGAGCAGGAAGACAAGTACTGCTGGTTTATTGATGAAGCGACCCGCTTATAAAGCGGCGTGCAAACGTCTGCGTATACACAGAGACCGCGAGTACAAAAAATTTACAAGTGACCTGAGGTCAAACCTGAGGTCAAACATGATGATTAACAATAGCTGGTTGGACATAAAAATACTCTGATACATATACGTGGTACAGTAAGTTCCAAAAGTGAAGCTACAAATTTCAAAATTGATCGTACTTCTTTAGAAAATCGTGGAGTTGCCAATTAGTATATTTTATTCCAATTATTGTCACCCTCTTTATCTGATAATAAGTATCAGTGATTAACTGTAGAACCACAGAAGGTATTTTCCCAGTGAATGGTTAATGTTTTAGTTCAATAATTGTTTATTAAAAGAAAGAAAGAAAAAAATTCCCCCCCTCCCAAGAATTTCCCCATAGAAACATCTGCAGCTCTCAATGTGTGATATCGAGTGTTCACCACTGAGCGGCAGCAGGAACCGAGTGCATAAGCATTGGCCTAAAGTGATTTGTAAATTAACTTTCTACTTTTATAGTATCATATCTAAAGTTATTATGATTTCTTTTGATAAAGCACAAAGAAGTTTAGCATCTGATTGAATGAAATATAAATAAGACACAAGTTGGTGTGAAAAAAAAAAAATGAAATCCAAGTTATATGCGCGTTTAGCATTGGCTACATGGTTGGGCCTATTTCAGTAATCAGGGAAATATATTTTCCAGCTTGTTATTTAATAAATTGAGTTGTTTGGATATCTAGATGGTTGTAAACATGATTTTCCATTAATTAGATTTCTTTATCAAGTCAGGGGAAATGAGGAAGTCTAGGCCTAAGTTAAGTCAGGGGAAGTGAGGAAGTCTAGGCCTAAGTCAAGTCAGGAAAGTGAGGAAGTCTAGGCCTAAGTCAAGTCAGGGAAATGACGAAGTCTAGGCTTAAGCCAAGGCAGGGAAAGTGAGGAAGTCTAGACCTAAGCCAAGCTAGGGAAGTGAGGAAGTCTAGGCTTAAATCAAGTCAGGGGAAGTGAGGAAGTCTACGCCAAAGTCAAGTCCGGGGAAGTGAGGAAGTCTAGGCCTAAGCCAAGTCAGAGGAAGTGAGGAAGTCAGATAGATGAATTTTCAGTTGTTTCGGTCAACCTTGGTGGATCTTAGACTTGAATGATTTGGGAACACTTTATTATTTGGAGAAGCCCTCTGTATTTGTAACGTTCCAATTTGTAACGGAAAACCTGTTTGCAATCAAGTTTACCCTTTCAATATTGGTTACTTTCTGTCAGTTATTGCAAACATAATGAAGGCGGGAACTGATTTACCTGTTTATTCAATATTACTGGCTGGCGATGGGGGTATTGGGGCAAAGTTCCCCCCACCCTAGTAAGACGCGGCTGGTGATTCATAGGTTGGGTAGATAATGTTAAGTTTGTGTCGTGGGTCGAAACCGAAGCCAAAACTGAAGAAGAGTCCGAATGGTCGGGTCCTAGAAGCTAAAATCAGAACTACCAACCACACCCAACTTCTCTGTTGAATCTAGGTGCAATCATGGTTGATTAGCCTATGTTTAATGTTACGGAGATTTTCCCTTTATATTCTATTGATACTTGCATGGTTTTATGCATCTTTGCTAGAATAATTGATAATACACTATGATATTAAATATTTGTTTCCACATTGCTCGAAATATACAAAGATAATGTTGGTAATCCTGTGTTGAACAAAAATTTCAAATTGTAATTACTATACTTTAAAATAATTACTATTACTGTAATTTTTTCTTATGATTGTTATAAATATTATAGGTTTGATATTTGTGCATCATATGTTAGCTTTATTTTAGTTGATAGAGCTTTCAGTGTAGAAAAAAAATAAGTTTTTCAGCTACGTGTTGTAGTTGCCAGTTAGTGAATTTTGAACGAAATCCTCTGAAATTTGTAGCTTCACTTTTGGAACTTACTGTACAAGGGCAAATGAACAGGTAATAAATATACAATTCACAATAAATGATAATAAGATTGTGTACGTGCGACCTTAGGTCGCCTGTGAAGGCACCGCAGAAAACAGGATGTTCATATAGAGAACCCGTTAACTGGGGACTTTACACTTTTCTACTTTTTCAAAGTGAAGGTGCTGCTGAACAATTTTTAGAATTCGCTAACAATCTCCATCCTAGTATTACGTTTACCAAGGAACATGAAAACAATAAGTGCCTTCCTTTCCTAGATGTGTTAATCACCAGATCCATCCAGCACTTATCCACTTCTGTCTTCTGGAAGCAAACGTATACCAGTCCTGGTTCAGATTTTTATAGTTCATGTTTTTAAAATTTTAAGCTTAATAGTATTGTAACGTTATTGCACAGAGCCTTTTCTCACCCTCTCCAGACTGGCTCTTTCCATAATGAGGTTGAGTTCCTAAGAAAATATTTTCAGAATAACTGCTACCCCAAACCTTTATTTGAAAAATATCTTATAAAATTCTTGAATAATAAATTTCAACCAAAAATTCCTGCACCTACAGTACCTAACATGATTTTTATGTTTCTTTGCCTTTTATGAATGATGAAAATTTTTTGACGATGTTGAGTCAGATTTTAAAGAAATACTTTTACTGTCTCAATCCCAAACTCGTTCTAAGGAATCCAAGAACAATTGGATCTCTTTTTAGATTTAAAGACACTGTTCCCAACCTTATGCATTTTTTGGTGGTCTATAAGTATACTTGCCCGAGATGTAATCTCGGGACTTCGTCGGATCCACCAAACGAATGCTGAAAGTGCAAGTTGACTCTCGTGGCGTTAGCCATGGAACAGGGTGTACTTTGAGTAAGAAGGAGTTTTCTAACATAAGAGAACATTCTAAACAATGTAAATCTTGTATTTCCTATGACGATTTTGAAATCTTAGAGCAAGCTGCTGATGAAACCTCTCTCCATATCCTCAAGTCGTTAACCATCAAACAACTGGTTCCATCTTTGGATAGTCAGTCTTCTTCTGCCCCTCTGTTTATAGTTTAAGGTGTTTCTTCGTCCTTTTGGTGTCCTTCTTGGTCACTCAGTTTTCTTTTATTGAGGCGTTAGGCCTGGTATTCACGATCAGGTTTACCTGTCAGTTTCACCCACGACTGTTCGACAGATGATGTCCACATGTAAAGAAGAGAATTGTCAGTCGGACCATTAACTCAAGGTCATCGCCCTCAGTGCTCGCCTAGCCTTCATCGTCGCAACGCTATATGGCAGCGATGGAAACTCCACTGACTGATAAGGAGGTGGAGCTACAAAGACGAGCTGCTGTGGCAATTCACTTAAAAATAGGAAAGAAGCAAAAAGGAGTAACAGAGTATGGTCTAAATATTGCCTATTAAAGAGAGATGTCTATTCTCATACAATATTAATGAATAAGGTTAAATTAGACATGGGGGTTGGTCCAGTAATTTATGAAATGGATTGTGAAGCCTTCTTGCACTAATAACACCTTTCATAAAAAGGCAGGACACTGGCGTAGGCCTATACCAAGTTGTCTGTATCACATGGAAATATATATATTTTTTATCATATGATTTAAACTCACAACGTTCTACAAATAGTGCCGCTGGGTCTAACAATAAAAAGAATTAGGCCTACGCAAAGTTTATTCATATTCTGGTCTGAGCAGCTGAGATCCTTCCTGGGTGAAATCCAGCGGCGAACTGTCACAAAATCATTGTTTACCCATCCACATGTGCGATCACCTGTCAGTTGGTTGGATGAAGTTTAGGTAATTCCATCCGTTCATCCGTCCTGGCGAGTGGACAGATTCCGTCTACAAACTGTCATCCACACGTAAGTTTTAACGTCAGTTTCGATGAACTGACAGATGGACTGATCGTGAATACCCAGTCTTAGGTTGGCTTTAACGTTTATATTTCGGTTCTAATGTCTATATTTCAACATTAATAATTTTACTGAGTCTTATGTACTGATTTTAATTGTTGCTACTTTTGTATTTTAACCCTGATGATGAAGCCATGCTTTGAAACGTTGGCAGGAAATAAAGTTGAATATGCATCACCTCCGTCTGCGGTGAGAGGTTGGAACCAACATTCTGTGGAAGCTTGAATTTCAAGTAATGGCCTGTGTGCTTGTTCCATGTGAATAGGTTTCATCTACTGAAATAATAATAATAATATATATGCTCTTATCCCATGAAGCTTCAGCTGAGAGATGTGAAGTTCGTGTCACTAAAATTATATATATATATATATATATATATATATATATATATATATATATATATATATATATATATATATATATATATATATATATATATATGTGTGTGTGTGTGTGTGTGTGTGTGTGTACTGCATAAATTCGATTTGTCATGATAAGTTGGAATTAACATAAATGAATAAGTTCCAGTTAAGATTTTGATCCCAGATTTGCAGTATATCTTTTTTCAAATTCTACACACTGCATACATATGAGACACAACAGGAATTTATATTATCATTGAGAATTTTGACGAGCAAATGAATTATGAACAAACTATACCATAACTATTTTATTGGTTATGGCACATTTTTTAATAATAGGTCATACAATTGTGGTGTAAAGACCTCTTCTTTACCCATTAATTACGATCACGTATTGCATCTATCAATGCAGCAAGAATCTCATGTGCATATTTGTATGTAGAATTTCATGGCCTTTTCGTCAATATATATTTTATCACTGTATGTACATTATGTCTCTTGTTATTGTTACTTGATTGACTGTTAACAAACACAAATTGCTCTCACTCAGCGTATAAGAGGTGCGAAAAATGGGCAGGTGGACATGTACTGCTGGTATATTCAGAACGCAGGCTGCTTATAAGGCGGCGTGCAGACGTCACACAGAGGAATACAATAGAATACAGGTGACCCAAGGTCAATTACTCTCGGTGTTAATTATAATGGGTAAATACAAGTAACACAAAAGGTAAGTTAACAAGAATTAACAATACAATAGAATACAGGTGACCCAAGGTCAATTACTCTCGGTGTTAATTATAATGGGTAAATACAAGTAACACAAAAGGTAAGTTAACAAGAATTAACACAATATTCTAACACATGTGCAAAGAAAACAGGAGCAAATGAATTAGTAGTAGATACATATTTACATAGTTAAAATGTGGCTATTTTTGCTTGACCCAATCTCGTAGGAGCATTACCGCAGAAAACGGGCGGTTCACCATAGAAAACCCGCTTAGCCGGGACTTTACAATACTCCCCCCAACCAAGACGTGGGTAACGTCTGATTAAACTAGGTATCTGCTGGGCTGCTGGAGAGTGCTGCTGCTCCGCGGAGTCAGCAGGGGAGCGGTGCGAGCGGGAGCAGCTGGCTGTGACGCTTTCTGGGTGCTTCTGGGGGTGGCCATGGAACTTTCTTTTGGGCTGGGCTGGCTGTGCAGGTGACGGTTCTTGCGGAGGGTGCTGCGTGGTATCGTCGACGGCTTCCTCCAACAGGGTGGGCTTGAGACGGTCGACAGACACCAAGTCGTCCTTTCCATGCAGGGCCAGCAGTAATGCTTTGGTGTTCCGCTCGAGCACGAGGAAGGGCCCCCTGTAGGGGAGGGCGGACGGCGTCATTCCTGACGAAGACGTGGGTGGTGGAGGACAGGCCGGGAGACGTGAAAGGTGTCGACCTATTGGTGTACATCCGCTGGCAGGGGGCGAACTTCCCGACTATGTCGCGGAGCCTCTGGACTGTCAGGTTGTGGCAATCCCCAGTGATGAGTTCGCCCGGGACTACGAGGGGCATCTAGTACTTCCAATCCTCGGCAGTGCAGCAGGCCATGAGGGACGCCTTCAGGGACTTGTAGAATCTCTCCACCAATCTGTTGGCTGTGGGGTTGTAGGTGGTGGTGGTGTGGTGAGAGGTCCTCAGCAGGCATGCCAGGGTGGACCACAGCTCTGACAGGAAGGCAGGGCCCCTGTCGGTGATTATGTGGTCCGGGACACTGAACTGGCTGATCCAGCTGGAGAGGAGGGCCTCGGCGCACTCGCTGGCGGTGGCTTCCTGCATGGGCGTCGCTTCAGGCCACCTGGTGGAGCGGTCAACGATCGTCAGGAGATATCTGGCCCCTCCTGATGGAGGAAGGGGGCCTACCACGTCTACATGGATGTGTCCAAACCGCCTCCCCGGCTGGGGAAACTCGCCCACCCCAGTCTCGGTGTGCCGCAACCCCTACCTCCATGGGGCTGAACTTCTTGCTGAAAAAGGCGATGGGCTGGGGGGCTCTGGTGACGCCCTGCTCCAGGACGGCCCCACAGGCGGCGTTGCTGGCGTCCGTTGTCAGCTGAATGGGGGTGTTGGGGTCCTGATGGGCCAAGGCGGTTGCCTCAGTGATGGCGGCCTTCATCAGGTAAAAGGCCTGTTGCTGGTCGTGTCCCCAAACTAAGGACTTCAGGTGGCCCTTCAGGATCTCCATCAGGGGGTCCATGGTGTGCGCAACCCCTGGGATGAACCTCCTGTAGTAGTTGACCATCTCGAGGAATTCTTGTACAGCCTTGACGGAGGTAGGGGTGGGGAACCTGGTGATGGCTGCGACCTTCGATGTGAGTGGACGGACGCCCCCTGGGGATATCTCGTGGCCCAGGAAGTCAACTCTCTCGACGCCAAAGGTGCACTTATCAAACCTGACGACGAGGCCGTTCTCCTGCAGGCACTGCAGGACCTTTCGGATGTGCCACAGGTGTTCTTTGGGGGGTCTGGAAAAAATTAGAATGTTATCTACATAACAGATGCAGAAGTTCAGGTCCCCAGGATGCTGTCCATCAGTCTCTGGAAAGTTGCCCCCACGTTCTTTAGGCTGAAGGTGGAGAAGGCAAAGACGTAAGACCCTAAGGGCGTGATGATGGCAGTTTTGGGGATGTCCTCTGGAGCAACTGGTACCTGAAAATAGGATTTCAGAAGGTCTAGCTTAGAAAATATTTTGGCCCCGTGAAAAGAGGCTGTGAGATCTTGCATGTTTGGAAGAAGGTAATGGTCTGGTTCAGTTGCAAGGTTGAGCTGCCTGTAGTCGCTGCAGGTTCTCCAGGAGCCATCCGGTTTCTGCACCATGTGGAGGGGAGAGGCCCACGGGCTGGAGGCCTTCAGTTTTGAGTAGGTGACGGGACGTGCGGCAGACACCCACAGGAGGAGCTTCCTGTAGACTTCTTCTGGAAGGGCATTGATCATGGCGTCTGCCTTCAGGACCTCGTTGGTAAGTCCCGCCAGCCTGAACTGCTCCTCGACCCTGTATAGCCATGATGACGGGTTGCTTTGTGTGAAGGGCTGCAGCTTTATGGCGAAGGCAGACCTTGTTTGTTCTGTCAGGATGGGCAACGTGTGGAGAGTGGGTATCGGCGTGGAGAAGCGCGCAAGCCCAGGCATGGAGAAGGGCGTGGGCGGGTTGTGCGTGAGGGAGATGTCCGCATCTGTGAAGTTTGCTGTTAACTGTATGTGGGAGGGAATGTCTGTGTCCATATTCACTTTTGCCCTCTTACTGGGAGTAGGTTACACGCGTCAATACGCACTTGGGAGCACCCAGCGGTGCGGAGACCCAGCAGGACCCAGGGCAGCTGTTCCTTCCACTTCTTGTTGGTGCAGCGTGCCATGAGAGCTGCTTTAAGAGAGTGGTGTGCCCTCTCGACCATGCCGTTCGCTGCGGGATTGTATGCTGTTTTGCTGTGTAGAGTTGTACCCATCAGGTGTGCCAAGGAGACCCAGAGCTCTGACAGGACGGCAGGTCCCCTGTCCGTAGTGATGCTGTCTGGCACTCCAAAGTGGCTATCAAAATGGAGAGGAGGGCCTCTGCGCATGGTGTCGTTGATGCCTCATCCATGGGGGTTGGCCTAATGAGGTGTGCCGTTGTGCACCCTGATGGATGGAAGAGGCCGTGGATGATGTTGAACACTTGTTTCCTCCTCGATGCGGGCACTAGGGGATGTGGGAGGCCTGTGCTGGTGTTGCAGAGGAGAGTTGTGTCCGAGTTTGCTAAAGGCACGTCTTCCCATTTGAGAGCTGTCACTGCTGTCCTGTAGTCCGCCGTCTCCGGATCCGCTGCTTGTTCCCTCAAGAGGTCTTCGTAGTCGATGCCAAGGTGAAGGGAATTGATCTCTATTCTTGACAGAGCATCAGCCACTGGGTTTTTCTTGCCAGGGACGTAGTTGATGGTGCAACTGAACTCGGAGATGACGGTTAGGTGTTGCTGCTGCCTTGCAGACCAGGCGTCCCCCTGTTTTGCAAATGCGTGAACCAAGGGTTTGTGGTCTGTTAGGATTGTGAATTCGGTTCCCTCCAGCAGGTACTTGAAGTGCCTCACGGCCTGGTAAATAGCCAGCAGCTCTCTGTCGAATGCGCTGTAGCGGGTCTCAGCTGGTGAAAACTTGTGGCTGAAGAAGGCCAAGGGCTGGGGCGTGCCGTTCACCAGTTGCTCTAGTACTGCACTGCAGGAGATGTTGCTGGTGTCCGTTGTCAACCTGAGGGGAGTGGCAAGGTTGTGGTGAGTTAAGGCAGTGGCACTGGAGAGGGCCCTTTTCGTCTGGATGAATGCCTGCTGCTGCAGAGCTTCCCATGTTAGTGTTTTTGGTTTCCCCTTCAGGATTGATGTCAGGGGGTACATGATGTGGGCGACATCTGGGATGAAGTGCTGGTAGTAATTTATTATCCCAAGGAACTCCTGAAGGGCCTTGATGATTTGTGGTTCCGGGAAATTTTCTATAGCTCTTACTTTAGAGGCCATGGGGCGCACTCCTGATGGGGAAATCTCGTAGCCCAGGAAGTCTACTTTTTCTTTCCCGAAGATGAACTTGTCGAACCTGACAACTAATCCACTGTCCTGAAGGCATTTCATGACAGCGCAGATGTGGTGAAGGTGTTCCTCTGGGGACCTGGAAAAACTTAGGATGTCGTCGACGTAGCAGATGCAGAAGGGCAGATCTCCCAAGATGGTATCCATCAGGCACTGAAAGGTGGAGCCTGTGTTCCTGAGACCGAAAGTGGAATAGGAAAATGTGTAGCTCCTGAAGGGCATGATGATGGCGGTCTTTGGGACGTCGTTGGGATGCACAGGGACTTGGAAGTATGACTTCAGTAGATCCATCTTAGAGAAAATTTTGGCTCCATGGAGGGTGCCTGTTAGATCTTGCATGTTAGGGAGGGGGTGGTGATCTGGTGTTGTTACCAAATTCAGGCGCCGATAGTCCCCGCAGGGCCTCCATGAACCATCGGATTTCTTTACCATGTGGAGAAGGGGCACCCACGGGTTTGATGCCTTTTTACAAATGCCCATGTGTTCCATTTCTGTGAAGGCCCATTTGGCATCTTGTAACTTCTGGGGGGACAGACGTCGGAACTTGGCATGGGTTGGTGGGCCCGTCATGGTGATGTGGTGGAAGATGCCATGCTTTGCCGAAGCCCCAAGTGACTAGCGCAGTTCTGGTTTGAGCATGTCCGGGAATTTCTGTAGGAGGGATGTGTAACTGTTGGGGGCTGCAGAGCATATGGAGGGCATCACGGGTCTGGTGGGGAGTTGATGGGAATGGCACATCCCTGTGTCGAGGAGGTGTTGTCTGGCTATGTTGACTAGGAGTCCGTGGTGCCCTAGGAAATCTACGCCCAGCAGAGGGAACTTAACATCCGCTATGACGAAAGGCCAGTGGTATCTGTGCCTCAGGATTGAGATAGCCTGGGTCATTGTGCCGTAAGTGCAGATGGGAGTTCCGTTTGCTGCTATGAGGGAGGGTAGTGAGTCAGGTATTTTTTCTAAACCTTCCCTGGATGGTGGGAAAACTGACTGCACTGCCCCCGTATCAACCAGCAGGCGGCGTTTGGAGATCTCTTTTGTGATGAAAAACTCGCTGGGTTGGGGGGGAGTTGGGTTTTGTGGCCACAGCTGTTATTTGTTGCCGCCTTTGTTGTTTTTTGTGAAAGAACACGGAGGCCTGCAGGCTCTGGCATTGGTCCCAAACTTTCTATGGTAGAAACACCACGCCAGGTTTGGCCATGTCTTGTGCTCTCTGAATGGCGGTCTCCTAAACAGCGTTGATGTCTCCGTTGTCTTTGCCATCTTCCTCCAACAGGTTGCAGGCTCCCAGGGCTGCGGCATGTGTCGAGGCCTTGGTGGCCTCATATAGTTTCCGGGTGTCGTCGACTAAGGCATCCATGTCCAGGTTCTCTGCATCCCTAATCTGGCGCTGAACTTCTTGTGGGAGGTGCCGAAGGAAGATTGCTTTTGTCAGGTCATTTGTTCTCTTCCTCCCATTCTCGTTGCGACCTGGGAGTTTTACTAACCACCGCAGCTGGTCCCAGGCTTCCCTGGGTAATGCATCTCCTAGGGGCTGGGATAACAGGTCGAATGCGTATTGTTCTCTCTTGGACACGGGCATGAAGTAGGAATTCATCAGTTGGTTTTTTAAGTCTGTGTATGTGACTTTGTCTGGTTGCGCATCTAGCCTGGGGGAGATTCTATTGCATACTTCTTCTGGGAGCGCCGTCATGACTATGTCTGATTTTGTAGCATCGTCCAAGATGCGCGCCATGCGAAAATGCGCGTCTGCTCGCTGTAACTATAATGCCATGCTTTGGCGCGAGAACGGGGGAAGTTTGACAATGTCTGGCTTTGTTGGTGAGAGCAGCTTGCAGACGATGCTCGTGGGCTCACATTGAGGTTCTGCTTCTGACATCTTGACTGCTCACACACCAAAATGCGGGAAATTGCACCATATAGAGTCCGTTAATGGTGCTGATTTGTTCGAGAGGTTGAACAAAGTGCTCAAGACATGCCTTTTCGGGTACGCCGTATTTAGTCCGTTAATGGCACGGTTTCCGCCAGAGGCCTAAACTTTGCGCCATAGTTAGTCCGCTAAAGGCTCTCTGATGGTAGGGTGCGGCCGTAGTTAGTCCGTTAATTGCTGGGCCAAAACCGCGCTACCTGTCCCTGACCCGGGGTCACCAGTGTGAGGTTTCAAGAAAAGTCAGAAGTGAATGACTGATTTTTTTTATTATTCTCGACAGGTGTTTATAAGACAAAAAGCGGACGGAAGAAAAGTCAGAAGTGAAAGACTGATTCTTTATTATTCCCGACAGGTGTTTATAAGACAAAAAGCGGACGGAAAGGTAGCGAGCGACCCGAGGGCCCCCCTGCAGCGTCCATAAACAATTTGTGTTTTCTGGCAAGCATAAAAATACATACAATATTTGTTACATGACATATAAAAGGTAGATATGCATATCGGCAGAAAGGCCGTACAATGATGCATAAGATGAGGTACACAAAGAATCTGAAATAAAGACAGGTAAAATACATGACATGATTAATGTACATCTGAAAGGAGAAACACAAGGAAAGAGAGGCGTGATTTATCCCCCTCACAACGCCTTCTTTACCCATTAATTACGATCACGTATCGCATCTATCAACGCAGCAAGAATCTCATGTATATATTTGTATGTAGAATTTCCTGGCCTTTCCGCCAATATATATTTTATCACTGTATGTACATTATGTCTCTTGTTATTGTCATTTGATTGACTGTTAACAAACACAAATTGCTCTCACTCAGCGTGCGGGTTTCCGAGACCTGGGGTCGGCCACCATGTTTCCGTATGCATGCTGCTATGTGTGCCTTATCCCCAGGTAATAAATCAATCAGTACCCAGTTCTGTTTTCTTTGACCTCACAGTGGACATACTACGAATAACAAACAAGCATAAAACTTTCTAATGACCCATGCAGTAGACTAGTAACCTAATGGAATGGAATGAAAAATTAAGGCCAAAGGCCAAGCGCTGGGACCTCTTGAGATCATTCAGCGCTGAAAGGGAAACAGAGTAGAAAAGTTTGAAAGGTGTGTAAGGACCAGGGTTGCCAGATGCTTTTGGCTAAAAGTAGCACAAACACTCTTAAAAAGTCGCGAGTTTCAGGTAAAAGTAGCCCAATTTATCATACTATATATATATATATATATATATATATATATATATATATATATATATATATATATATATATATATATATATATATATAAATTTTTACAAGGAAGAAGTTTACTTTAGTTGCAAAAGGAAAAGTGTCCTAATTTTTCAAGAAAAAGTTATTGATTTTGAAAGGATGAAATGTAGGCTACTTTAGTTTTGAAAAGGCAATAAAAGATTTAATTTTGAAAAAAAAAATTCTTCAGCTTTGAAAAGAGAAATTTACTTCAGTTTTGAAAAAGAAACGTGTAACATATAGCCAGGATCAACCACTAACACATAAGTAATAACTTTATTATGCTATAAATGTGTGCATACAAATACATACAGATATAGATATGATAAATAGTTATTTGTACTATGTTATAAATGTGTATACAAATATATATATATATATATATATATATATATATATATATATATATATATATGTATATATATATATATATATATATACTGTATATATATATATATATATATATATATATATATATATATATATTTTGTACACACATTTATAGCATAGTACAAATTACTATTTATTATATCTATATACTGTATGTATATTGTATGCACACACATTTATAGCATAATAAAGTTATTACTTAAATTTTAGTGGTTGATCCTGGCAATATGGTACACATTTCTTTTTCAAAACTGAAGTAAATTTCTCTTTTCAAAGCTGAAGAAAATTTTTTTCAAAACTAAATCTTTTATTGCCTTTTTAAACAAACTTAAATTGTTCCTTTTCAAAACTAAAGTAACCTACATTTCATCCTTTCAAAATCAATAACTTTTTCTTGAAAAATTAGGACACTTTTCTTTTTGGCAACTAAAGTAAACTTCTTCCTTGTAAAAAAAATTAAAGCACATATTATTCTCTTCCAAATTTAACTAGAGTACCAAGTCAATCAGTAGGCTTTCCGCATTATCATCATCTTTCTCATTTTTATAGATTGAAGAGTCGTATTTCAGCATGGATCTTTTGGGTTCAAATGTTGAACAGCATTTGCCATTCAATTCCAGGCTGGTCTTTACTCTTTAGACTCAAACGGTCAGACCAAAACATTACTTCACTTGCGAGTTGCAATAGATATCTGCTGAGGTAAAAACATTCAACATACTTGTAACGCATGAGTGGAATTATACACTATTGCCAATCTATTGCAGTAGATCATTGGTGCGATTATTATTATTATTAAACAAAATGAATGGAAGTAGCCCAAATCGAATAAAAGAGCCCAAGTCAAATCAAAAGTAGCCCAAAAAGTCGCAAGTAGCAGAATGTGAAATCTGGTCGCCCAAAGGTGTAAAAAGTAGCCCAATTTGTGATTTGTAGCCCAATCTGGCAACCCTGGTAAGGACTGGGGTATGAGCGACATACTGGCTGGGTGTTTACAGTTTTATTGGTTGTTCCTTACTGAGATAAATGTACAGAATCTTGGAAGATGTTATTGACGCGTGCGAGCGGTAATGTAGCGTCTACACACAGACAGGTAAAACAGACATAAAAGGTTCAGACATCTGTGTTTGTCGGCAGACAAACAGATGGCGATATCAAGAGACATGATTAACATACAGTGATGAAACATACATCAGTGGAAAGGCCAGGAAATTCTACATATGGCCAATTGCTTGAGATTCAAGACAGATTAATGGATACAATGCAGTAGCATAATAAATGTGAAATGGAGAGACATTTGGCGTCTTCACAAACAGAAACACACATACAGTTTGATACAGAAGATTCGTTGGAACATTATGAATACATGATTAGAGTGCTTGCATGGCAATGCAAGTAGTGGTGATTGTACATACATTAAGACAACAATGCTTAGGGAGAAACAGACGGAAATATTGTATGGTTGAAATAGCGTTCCTGTAGAGAAAGAAAACGAGACGCTGGCTTTGTCCTGTCCACTTCGATGATGACGATTGACGAGCACACGAACACACACGTGTTTGGAAGAGGCAGCATCGGGGCTCTTACAGGTGTAAAAGGAGGAATACCTCGCAGTTGTACTATGAAACTATCGTTAAAAGGGGGTGGATAGTAAGATGGGAGAAAGAGAATATGCATGGAGGCATAGTAAAAGGAATGAAAGGGGTTGCAGGTAGGGGCCAAAGGATACTGCAAAGAACATTAAGTAATACCTACAGTGCACAGCGTGAGGTGCACTGATGCCAGTACCGCCATACGGGTTAACCTAATGTTAATATTTGCACTTATTCAGAAGTTATTATGCAAAGAGCTGGGAAGGGTCCATGACCGAATTTAAACACTATCCACCCAGTCATGACTATGCCGCTCAAATCGCCACCATTGTTGATTTTGAGATAAGTTTCAACGAAAATATCAAACTTGATAAAGCATTTGTGGCTGCCTCCGACTTTGCTACTCCAACATTTATTGAGGAACATCGTGACGTAGGATAAAGATAGTGGCCAATTTGCTGGTTATTTACGTTCTTTATTCAGTCTGACTCTATGGAAATGTAATATTGATTATGAGAACAAATGTACCATTGAATCTCTGACAAGAGGGCTTCTAAATAGGCTACATCCATGATCCCCGGATGATGGTGATGAGAAATTTCAGTTCATATTAAGTGGGTTCTATGCTTTAATTCGCCATTATACATTTTCTCTCATGAAAAATTTCATGTCAGCCTTGACGAATTAATTTGTGAAAATTTCTATGTATGGTATTAATGTTAAAAAATAGTAATTATTGATAATATTACTTTTTATTGTTTTATTTTATAAGACTTTCTACTATGATGCCAACGGCAATATTGTACCCAATTTCCAAAGATGAATTCAAAACATCAAATACAGGTCCGACGAGTCGTATGAGATAGCAGTAACTTAAATGTATAATCTCACTTGTTTAGTGGAGTGAGTAATACTAAAGGAGGTTTTAAGTGCATTTAGTGAAATGTTGAGGAGATGAAATGTATTGAAAATGATTGTAGTTCCTTTAAACCGTCTCGGTGTAGGCCTAGCCTTGTGCAAACCTTGGGCAGAGTTGTTAGTCCAACCCTGTGCTTAGTGTGCTTGTGACCCGATGTGCCAATTTCCGAGGTCCCACCAAAACTAAAGGTGTGAGTAGTATTTATAATTTTTTTCAGTAGAACTAAGGGTAATTCTTTACAAAAGGTCCGCATCAATATTTGGTGTTTGACCTTACTAAAATAATACAAAACCCCTTAATATGTACAGTAACTTAACACAACCACCTAACCTAACCTAGGGCGCCGTGCCCCTACCTAGGCCTAGCGGGGCTTCGCCCCCTGCGACCTTCCTTAAGGGCACAACCCAACACATCAAACAAACCCCAAATATTAATGTGGACCTTTTGTAAAGAATTACGAAACTAAGTATTAAGCCAAGCTTCGCATCGGTTATTACCTTGGAAATTTACCTTTTCTATAGTATTTTGGTTGCTTGTCAAGAATTTACCGTTATTTGTTTTCGTTCGACAGTAATTAACCTGTAATTAAATTCAAAACTGAGTGTATTTTTGCTATTGCGCATGCACAGTGTTATAGGGGAATTTTGGTAAAAAGTGGAGTTTCCTTCACCAGGGCTGGAGCCCTACTAGCTTAGGTTAGGTTAGGGTACGTTAGGTTAGTATGGTTCCTTTTATAATAGCCGTCCTTAGCTAATCCCTTCTTGAACATAAGGCTCCCGAATGTCTCTTGTATACGCGGAACCGTTCCATAAAGTCCACGCGGAGCTAATACTGGTATTATTTTACAATAGTTCCAACTCATTCTATAATAATTATAGTATTACAGATGCATTTTGCATAAAAAATAATTAAACTTTGTCTCTGAACACTTTTTGGGGAAATTCACCATATTCGAGATATGAATGTTTATAAAATCCTCATCCTCGAAAAATTTCCAAGTGTTTTGTTCAACACGGACACAGTTTGTAAGAGGTGTCAAAGAAACGAGCAGGTAAAAGTTACTGCCACTTTATTACAGATCCAGGCAGTTTATATAGCGGCCGACTGGCGCCGGACCGCGGAAGACAATGATATTGACTGTGACCTGAGGTCAAAACAATTAACAATAATATGCAGTGAACGAGTACAATTTACAATACAAAACATACAGAATTTCAATATGGATACAGTCTTGATGCCTGTGAATGAAGAAACATACGATACATAATGTGTGAGATTTGTACAAATACGTATAAAGTTAAAATGGTAGAAAATGCGTGACCTGGCACGTTTTAGGCGTGACTAATTGAGTGTGAAGAAAATGGGAAGTCACCAAAGAAAACTTGCTCAGCGGAGACTTAATTAATGACGCCTTCGAAACACTTCGCTGGCGTCGATGTGGTGACTTTACAAGTTTGTGCTCTGATGCGAATTTGTTTTTGTTTAGAACTGCATTGTGGTTCTGATGCGAATTTTTTCCCCCCTTAAAATGGCATTGTGGGTAGTTATGTGTTGTCTAGGAGCCACGTGACCTGGTGAAAATCTTTTCACTTGTCATTTGGTTGAAGTCTGGCATAGACTGAGGTAATGTCCAGTCTGTGTTCATCTTGTAACTTTGATTATTTTCACTTAACTCACAATTTCTTTGAAAATGAAACACGATGCATTGATTTTTAAAGACAACATGGAGTGTTACCTGCAGCAGTACAGTTCAGTTTTACACCAATTTTTACTTGAAGCTGCTAAATTATATCCACCTTTAAGTGACACAGCCACCATTACCACCTAGGGAATCATTTTCTGATGACGACGACGATGACACTGTAGATGAGCCACAACCATCTTGTTCTGGATATAACCCATCAAAACGTTTGTGTCCATCCAAATAAGGTAAATTTATAATTGTTTTTAAAATAATATTGTAACATGATTTACCTTCTGTAACCCCTGTGGCTGGGGCGTGCAGCGCAACATTACCTCTTGTCAGTAAATACGTGCCTGCCAAGAATCCTTATAAATGCGGATAAGGTGCAAAGCGCCATTCCGCCACCCCCTTGCGGTTAAGGGATGTTAGGCTACATTACACTAGCCTACGTTGCCTGACTATGGATTGCTAGGTATGCTATGATTTACCTCATTTTATTCATTAATTCAAATGCTGTTTTGTGTCCATGGTGATTTACCCCATTCCCAAAGGGTCCCTAACCTTGTGGGATGTAGTAGGGGTGTATAGGCTAGTAACTCAAAAACAACTCACTTCCCCAATGTATTACTATCATAACCATTCAGAACACATTAAAACACACATGAAAATACATTACTTTAGAAAAATGGAGTTGGAACTGTTGTAAAAATTTACCGAAATACCATTGAACTTTCGAACAAGGTAGTTAGGCAGTTAACGGTAGATCTAAGCCGGCTGTCCGTGGTGGGCTAGGCTATGGCAGTTGACATTTTTCTATAGAACTTTACTTACTGAACGAGAATTTAAAGTAATATTTTGTCGATCGGCTGTAATTAAGCTGTAAATTACCTTAGAACTGTAGCCGACGGTAAGGGGGACCGGTTGGGAATCTGGGTCCTAGGTGGGTAAAACACTTTCGAGAGTAGCTCACGGTGAGGGGGACCCGTTGGGAATCCGGGGTTCTGGGTGGGGTAAATAACTTTGGAAAAGGTTTGGGCAACTTATTTTTGTATTTCCAGTTATATATGTTATTTGGAACACGAAAAACAAGCGTAAAAATAAGGGGGAATAAATGGACAGCGCGAGCCGTTACAAAGGCACTTTTCACATATCACTACTACTGCTGATTCCAGGCCATGTCACGCATGCGCGGTCTTACAGGGGAGCTTTCGGTTCATCCAATGCCTCCAACTGAGAGAGTAGTTGGTGGGTTTTTTGGCGGGTGGCTGTACCCAACCAATCATGTTGCAACGTTACCCCAACATTACGTTTCACCCAGGTGGAGAATTTGGGGGATACGTAAACTCGGTTACATGTATTTCTTTTGCTCAACTGTTTTATAACCGTTTCCTATTCGTTGTAGCTTGTGCCTACAACCTTCTTCCAGTACTTTTCCGTTCACAAATATATTGACGTCTCTTTGCAACATGATTTTACCATAAATAACTTACAAAATTACTTTACATTTGTCGGCAGACACCTGAAGCATGTATATGGGGTAGGAGGAGAAGGGTCTTACAGGATGTTTCGCTACCACTTTCTCTCAGTGACGTTAACAGAAACCTTTTTTTTACATATTTTGTAAGCCCTGTGGTTGGCGTGCGCAGCGCAATATTACCGCTTGCCAGAGCATACGAGCTTGCCAGATTATTTTAAAAAATGCGAATAAGGCACGCAGCGCCGTTCCACCACCCCAAAACTGAAAGCAGAAATACACTTTTAGCCCCCCCAACTTCATCCTTCCTACCCTGTTCCGGTGCAGTTCACCGGCACAGTTCACTCACTCTTCAACCCAGCACTAGGGCGGACGTCACCCCCGGAACCTCTCGCTCCTCTGAGCCTGTAACCAAGGGCAATTTGCCACTTACCTGTGTCAGTTGCTACCTTAGTTATAAGGACTACATTGTACCAGGGACAACTATTGTATCTGATTGCTGGAGAGCTTATGACTGCCTGAAGGATGAAGGCTACGTACACTTAACAGTCAATCACTCCATGAACTTTGTGGACCCAGTAACTGGTGCTCATACAAATACTATTGAGAGGAGGTGGTGGGAACTTCATGAGACGACGCCCAGGTATGGCCGTAGGAGGTACAACTTCCCGGGTACTTGGCAGTGGCCTATTTTAAAATCCACTTTGATGACCCGAAGACGAGGCTCCACGCGTTCGTAAAGCGGCGGCTGAATTGTACCCTCCACCCCTTTAAGGTAAGGTTCCTAAACTATCCTTCTTTATTATTAGGTAGTTAGGTCACCTGTGTTTTGGTGTTATTAGGTTTTAGTGCTTTTCATGTAGGAGCGTTATTATTTTTTGGGTAACTGTCATTTACCGCCATGTTTCTACATAACAGTCCTACGTCACTTTACCAACTTGTACCTTTTGTGCAGTACCCCACCTTCCCCTGCTGAAGTACCTTTGTGCAGTACCCCACCTTTCCCCACCCCCTGCTGAACATATGGCTCCCTAGTGGTTACGAGTCGGTTGAGCTTCAGACTGTCATTCGATGGGCCGGAGTTCAATTCCCGCGACCGGCTGATGAAGAGTTAGAGGAATTTATTTCTGGTGATAGAAATTCATTTCTCGCTATAATGTGGTTGGATTCCACAATAAGCTGTAGGTCCCATTGCTAAGTAACCAATTGGTTCTTAGCCACGTAAAATAAGTCTAATCCTTCGGGCCAGCCCTAGGAGAGCTGTTAATCAGCTCAGTGGTCTGGTTAAACTAAGGTATACTTAACTTTTTTTAACCTAGTGGTTACGTAACCCAAGATGGCGGATTTGTTTACCGTTTACGTTTCTTCGCCCCGACCGCAAGCAACAATTAGTGTACAGTTGAGGTAGCCTGTGGCAGTTGACGTTTTTCAGTGTTGCTTTGCTTGCTTTGCATGAGTTTAGGGTAACATTTTGCCCATTGGCTGCAGCTAAACTGTAATTTACCCTTGAGCTGTATGCGCCAGTGCAGGGGACCCACGGTACCGGTGTACAGTCTTCAAGTGTCAGTTACGCTTTAGTTACAGCCGACCGACAAAATTTTACTTGAAATTCTTGTTCAGCAGGTAAAGTTCTATAGAAAAACGTCAACTGCCATAGGCTACCTCACCGCGGACAGCGGGCTTAGAATTACCCAGTTAACTACCATCCGGGAGGCGGGAGTCCCTCCTGCTCTGATGTAAACATTCCAATATGCTTTCGGCTGCCCTGATCATGCCTGCTGCTTCTCCTGGTGGTGGTGTCCTGGGCCGCATCCATTGTGTTCCTGCCGGACTGCCTGGAGGTTACAATGTTCCGTGTCCACCATCCCGTAGAAGACGTCGGAGTGGAGGTGAAGGAAGCTGCCCTGTGGAAGTAGCCGCCGTCTTCTTCATCTTACCTTCGATTGCGTCTTCTGCTGCGTCTTCCCTTCCTCTCCCGAGGTCCAAGGGGGTCCCGAGAATCGGACAGACCTCTGTCGGCCGAAGGAGAGGAAGGCTGCTTCTTCCCCTTGATGCCCTTGGACATCTAGGGACTGCCTCCCTTCCGAGGAGGCAGTGGGTCTCGTTGGCTCTTCCCGACCTTCGGGTTAGGGAAACCACCCGCATAGCCCTGGGTTTTGTGTTTTGGAAGCTGCGGGCGCGCAGACCTCGGTTTGCGATCCCGTTCCCAGCCCTAGAGGTTCCGCCTCTAAGATGGGGGCTGCTTCAGGCGCTCGTTCGCGAGCCGCTCCGAGTGCTCAAGATTCTATGGAATATTGAGTATCCCGATCTGGTATGGAGAGATTTTTCTCAGCCCAGTTCGGGAGCAGTGCAAGAGAAAGGGCCGAGGCACCCAGGTATCTCGGCTCCTCTTCCTACCAGCACCGCAAGCGCTCCCCGAGTGTTTGCCAGTGCTCAGTCGGGTTCCGAGCCTGGTGTCTTGATCCTGTCGGTTCGAACATCAGAAGAAGCAGGGAAGAGATTCCCTTCGGGAGTCCTGCGGGACTTCTAAGGGACTGACTCTCTTCCGAGAGACAATTGTCTCTCGTTGGCTCTTCCTGCCCTCGGGCGGGAACCAATTCGCATTCTCCTGTGGGATCTTGCGTTTTGGGGGCTGCGAGAACGCGGTCTCTCGAGGCCACGCCCTCGTTGCCAGTCTTGGAAGCCTACATCTAAGACTGGTTCTGTGCTTGGCTCTTTTGATCTATTTGGAAACAAAGCAGCCGCTCCCGATTTTTGGAAGTCTTGTGGGTAGCTTGAATTCTATGAATCACGAGCGCTCTCCTTACGAGAGGCACAGGATGAGAGAGAGTGCTGAGACACCCAGGTGTCTGGTTGCTGCGACACCCAGGTGTCTGGTTGCTGCGACACCCAGGTGTCTGGGTGCCGAGACGCCGAAACGCCCTTGTGTCTGGGTGCCGAGACGCCAGGTGTCTCGGTCTGCCCGCCAGTTGCTTCGGTTGCTCAGCTGGGCTTCATTCTTGTGTCTGGAACTTAACTTTAGGTTCGAGCATGCAAGATAGCAGACACAGAATTCCCCTTTGAACCTTCTTCTCGAGGGCCTTGGCCTCGAAGGAGTTTAGAGTTCGGGAAACTAGCAATTGTTCACAGCAGACGAGTCCGACCTGCCCAGTTACGATTGTGTTCGTGCGATCGGCTTGGCTCGGCCCCCGGTTGCGCTTACGAGACTGGCTCGGCTCGCCCCGCCTGCCTCCCAGTCTGCCGCGTACCAACCAGCTGGATCGCGTTCATGTGATCGGCTCGGCTCGGCCCTACTCAGTTTTTTCTGATTCGGGTTCTCGGCTATGTTCGAGTGAACTTTTTGCTCTTTCCAGGAAAACACTTTGCCATGGCACAAGTGCTCTTCTTCCCCCGTGTGACAGTAATCTCCTTCGGTTAATTATCGCTCACGGTCCGCCTCTCCTGCTTATCTTACTGGCAGGACAGGTAGGGATACTCTTTCTCCTCACCTGTTCTCTTCTCCTCTCGGTTGTTCCAAGAGGCGCGAGATGGACAGAGAGAGCTCCGATGAAATTTTCTTAGGAGTTCAGCTGCCTGGCGTGCTTTGGGTGTCGGTCCCCCGATTCTCTCGTATTATAACCAGGTAGCCGAGGAGGGTTTCATGGGATCTGTCAAGGTTTCCCTCCAAGGAGAGAGGTACAGGAGTTTCACGCATCGGAAACATTGAGGGTCTTCCTCTTCAAGTTGCAATCGCCCCCATGTTTTCGGAGAACTTTGTGCCGATTCGTCGGCGCAAGGATCCCCGGGACAGGACTGCGGCTCCCCCAATGAATAACCTTCATCACTCGCAACCCTTGCAGTTCCCAAGGGACCGAGAGTGTCAGGGACCGCCGCGGTCCTGGCTTCCGAGAGCGTTCTTGACATGATGTATTCTTTTTTCGGAGTTAATTCAGGTCGAGACACCAAGCTTCCACCCCTGCCTCAACAGAATATGAATTCTTCTTGCCTCGGAGGGTCTTGCCGACCGCAGTTTTTGGGCAATTCTTGTGCTAAGAAGGACTTTGTTCCAATTCGGATCTCCGGTTTTGTAAGTCTCGAGTTGGCTCGACCCTTAGGAATGAACCTTTACTTGGTTCTGCCTTTCTCTTTCAGAGATTTGCCAGATACCCTGGTAATCAAGGTTCGCACCAGGGCACTGACTTGTCCTTTGGACAATGGCCAAGAACTTTGGGTCTTAGTCATCTCAACTCGACCTTGAGTTCAAGCCAGCCCCCCTCAACTCCTTAGCTAAGAAGTCCTAGGCTTCAGAAGAAGATTGCAACTGCTGATGCCTGGACGAAATGATACTTATCGAGTCTCAGGAACTGGCAGCAACATTGCCGAGACCTGGGAATGGACTTCTTCAGGAGAAGTATCTATTTCCCTTAGGTCTCGGCAATTCTTTCCATCGAACTTCCATCCCGCCACCTCTCCCGTGCTCCCGATTCGGGAAATGCCAGCCCGGCTAGAGCTAATTGGCTCGGTACCCTGTCATCTTGCAGAAGCTTGCCCATGGTGGAGAATGGAAGTCTGCTTCCTTTCCTCCGTTCTTTCCTCTTCGATGTATGAGGAAAGAGTTAGGCTAATGCTTGATTGAAGGAACCTTCGAATATGCTTGCATATTCCCCTCACATCTTGTGTCTACTCACGGATTTACAGATTGAGGAATAGGTGCACACTGGTAAGACCTTGTCTTGAATTTGTGTGACCGAGACGATTAGTACCTTCTCATCACTGTCCTGGGCTCAGGGCAGCCTTTTGGCAGTCCAAGAATTCAGGATGGGTTTTGCGGCACTCACTGGTTTCGTTGAACAACAACAACCACAAACGAGGCAATCGTTTTTTCCTCCTTTTTCATCTCGACATTTGCAGGTACTCAAGTGTTGTTATATTGCACACTCAACAGCTCAATTAACCAGATGCATTCCTGGTGGGGATGTATTGGTAGGCAAGCCTGGCCTCGGGTTTGAGTGATCGGGACGGAACATGCTGCTCACTCTTTCTTTACGAAGATTCATGCAGAGACTGCTCGACTGAAAAATCCCTACCGTCCTTCTGTTGCCTCTTGCACACTAGTCCCCCCTCAATATGAGACCACCTTGACGACCAGGGCTCGCCCCAGAATTTGTTTCTGGGTTTTGAGTCCAAGAGTCTCATATCCATCGTTTTTTCCTATTGTTTTGGATTAGATTTGTGGAAATTTCCACTTTTTGATAAAATTTGGTCGACCTGATAAACAGGAAAAGATATCATAGCTGGAATGGGTTTATATCCGAAGCTAAATAGTGAGAACTGTGGTAGGACCATCAACTGCCCGATAATGTTCGGACCTGAGAGATATCAGGCAAGAACTATTCTTGGTGCTAGACCATGGATTCCAGGGGGTCTGGTTCTAGGGATAGGACTCTCGGCATTCCATCTGGCTTGCCCATAACATGATTAGGGTGGGGATGATTGTATTCTTGAAATACTCTCAGTCCTGGCAAGCACTTGGCTTACACTTGGGCCACTCTAATCATGTGCCATCCCTGGGGGTAGGGTTGGACGAACATTTGGGAGTCGGTTCTCACTCGTGCCATTGGCGGAAGAATAAACCCCATGAAAGGCTGATGATATCTTTTTGAGGTTTTCAGGATTTTTTTGTTTTTTTCCTCTAATTTACTTTAATCTTAATGTTCAGTTGTATTGAAGATTTAAGTACCCCTGGACCCTTTGATGGTTAGCTATTCGGACAGTTAACTTCTGCAGGAACCTCCTCTGACCTCTCTCTGGAAAAATCAGAAAAAATACTCGTAATTACACTGGAGCCCTATGCTCCAATGAAAAAACAAGTAAAAAGAAACCAAATATCTTGAGGTCCATCCTCAACTTACTCCTCTTTGGGAGTGGAAGTTGGAAGATTCCTAACATTAGAAACGGAGAATAAAATATCGCCATTGAAATTAGAAAACTTCTTATTGAATCGACATTCAACTACTGAAATGTCATTCAGACAAGTAAAAGAACAGATGTGGTTGATAGAAACCACTACAAGAAATCAATTGGAAAACTACTTAAATATAAAAATATTGATAACGTTAAAGTGCATTTAAAAAACATGACAATATGAACAGTGTACAGGGTACGTTTAGTACTGTCTCCTGATAATGATGAACCAATAGAAAAGAAAATATTGCTGTCTAAGATTCCCTTAAAAAAGGTACAACAATATACAAGACTGCGAAATTTACAACATAGCTAGTAGAGGAGTAATGAAAAATACTAAGAATAGCAAAGATAAAATTTGAAGGCCATGAATTACCCTTAAAAATAAAAATCTTAGGCCAAAGCAGAGAACTTGAGACCGTATGTCCCAAAACCACTACAGTGCAAAACTGTAGTATGTTGGACATACAAGGAAAAAATTGCCATAATACATCTGTATGTGCATACTGTGGATCTGACAAACATGCCACACAGTGGAAGTGTGGTCGAACCAAAATGTGGAATTGATGGGGACAAAATCACCATGCAAGATCTAAAGTGTATGTTCTATATAAACAATACCATCCTGAAATTACTTCAGAAAGGACAGGAATGCCTATAAAAGAGGCCAAATTAGAATTAAAGGTTAGAGGAATGCATGATCCCAGCTAAGAAACGAACTTTTTCTGCAGCAATAAGGTCAAACAAAGAAACAAAAGTGGAAATAAATAAGAATAACAAAACCCTGATAGATCAAATCTCAAAGAAAAATAACCACTTTGCAAGAAGAAACCAACATAGCAAAGGACCAAGAAATGTATACAAATCTTTGCTCAAATTCATTTGAGATTTTAAGAGAAATAGAATCGCTAGAAGACAATACAAGCACCACAGAAATATTAAAAGATAGTTCTGATGAATTAGAAACTAAAGAAAAAAGAGACCTTTAGGAGAACTCCACCCAAGACCAACAAAACCAACTATTATTAGAGATACATCCATTAAAATAAAGGCAACTGAGACTCCAAGAAAGAACATAAACCAAATAATAAGAAAATACCTTTGTCTCCTAAAGTAATAATAAAACCAATAGAAACAGATACCCAGAACACCAAAGAAATAGTAGAGGAGCAAACCATTGACAAAAATTATTGTGATGGGAGAAGAGATTACCCCATCACCAACAATAGGTGCAGCAAGAGTAAATGAAAAACGACACACGAAAACACATGTGGATGTAATGAATGGTTCATTGAACTGTGCAACAAAAATGAAAGCATAACAAAGGACAGTTTAACAAACATTATAAAAATTTTATAAGTTACAGAAATAAAGAAACTACTAGTTTGGACACTCACGAAAAGGGCTGTATGTGCATTGGACACATAATGTCTTATAAAGGAAAAACAAATAAATATTGTAAATAGGATTTTAGAAAAATGCAGATTGATGATCCACAAAAAGTAAATAAAACTTGAACACACTAACGTTATACTTTCAATAATTATATTATACAATGGAACGTAAATGGTCTACAGACCAGATTACATTTGGGAGAAATACAACGATTACTAAAGGAATATGAGCCAATGATAATATGTTTACAACATGTCAACAAAACAATATAAAATATAGGTAAATATACCTTAGTATCTACATCAAGAGAAGAAGAAGGAAATTTAGGTACTGCTATATATGTACATAACAAAGTATGTTATGACAGAGTAGCTGTAAATTTAACTGACTTGCAAATATCAAGTATTAAAATACGGATAAAAAATGATAATTACATAATTTATAACTTATATAACCAACCTAATAAAAGTTACGACATTGATAAACTTAAAGATTTACTTAACAATGCCAAGGAACCTACATTAATAGTAGGTGATTTTAATGCTCACAACCCAATATGGGACTGTCATTGTACAAACTCAAATAGAACAGGTAGTAAAATAGAAGAGTTCATGGATTCAAACGATATGTGCTGTATAAATGATGACGAAATTAGTACATATTTTTCAAAAACACATGGAACATTTTCCTCAGTAGACTTAACTTTATGTACAACAAGCATAGTTGACAGATTGGATTGGAATACAGTTGATGACTTGCACACCAGTGATCATTTCCCATTATTAATTTCCTTATTGTAAAATAATCCTGCAAAACATGTCCCTCACTATAACATTTATAACGCAGATTGGGAGCGATATGAAATGCACACTAGAAATATCCCACAGTTTGAATATTTAAAAGACCATAATGAAACTAATAAATTTCTTGTTGATTTCATTAAAAATGCTGCTGATAAAGCAATACCAAAGTCAAAACCCCATCCAACAAAACACAAAGTTCCCTGGTGGTCTGATGAGTTAACAGAATTAATAAATATAAAACATTCAATAGGGAGACGATTAGATAATTTGAATAGAAAGTTCAATAAAATGAATAAAAAATTACCGATATTAGAAAGAACTTTACAAAAAATGACTGTATTATTACTAGAAATTGATACATTAAAACCTGTATACAACAAAATATCTGCAAAATTTAAAAAAGAAGTAACTCAAGGAAGAATCATTTCATGGAGGAAATAAGTATCAGATTTCTCTAATAATACTCCCATACAAAAAATATGGGAAAAATTCAGGAAAATAAATGGTACCCATGTCAAACCACCTAGACATGCCATATTAAAAGATGGGAAAAGAACACTTGATCCAAAAGAAATAAGTAATATAATGGGAGAAAATTTAGCAAATATAAGTAGTGATAAGATTTTAGATGAACACGTCCGCACAAAGAAAAATAAAATAGAATTAATAACAATAAATTTTGAAACAATGGAAGATGTATATTATAATAGAAAATTTAGTATGTCAGAGATGGAATATCCTCTCTCGAACTGCAATAAATCTGATCCTGGAGGTGACAATATTTGTTTTGAGATGATCTGCCACCTAGCACCTTTGGCAAAGTCATACTTATTAGAGTTTTATAATCATTTATGGCTTTGAAATTTATTTCCAGATGAATGGCGTAAAGCTATAATAATTCCTATCCCCAAACCTGGAAAAGATCCAGTAACGTAAATAATTACAGACCAATTTCTTTAACAAGTTGTTTATGCAAATTGTTAGAGAAAATGGTAAATGCTCGACTAACATGGCACATTCAAGAAAATAAAATTTTAACTCCCACTCAGTTTGGGTCACAGTGTAACGGATCTACATTAGATTCTCTCTGTAACTTAGAAGACCATATACGTAGAGGTTTTGAACGAAAACAAATTACTGTAGCTGTCTTTTTTGACATTGAAAAAGCATACGATACTACATGGAGGTATGCTATATTAAAAACTTTACAAAAAAACATCTGTGGACATTTACCTAGGTTTATACAAAACTTTTTGACAAATCGCAGTTTTCAGGTGAGAATTGATGATGTTCTGTCTAGAACATTTCCTCTTGAAAATGGTGTTCCACAGGGAAGCGTCCTTAGTGGCACACTGTTTACTTTAGCAATTAATAATATCAATAAAAATCTACCTATTGGCATTAAAAGTAACCTGTACATGGATGATTTTGCCATATATTATTCAGTATCCCGAGTAAAACATGCAGAACTAATCGTTAATAAAAGCATAGTGAAAATAGATGAATGGGCCTCATCTGTAGGCTTTAAATTTTCCATAGATAAAACTCAAGCAATCATGTTTTATAAAAATAAAAAGTGGAAAAAAGGTGAAGAAATAGATTTAAAAATCAGAAACCATAGTATACCAATTGGCCAAACAGCAAAATTTTTGGGATTAGTATTTGATACCCACTTGAACTGGAGAGCCCACATTACATATGTAAAATCTAAAAGTAAACGAGCATTAAATCTAATTAGAAAACTATCGAACACTACTTGGGGAGCCGATAGACATACCCTTACTGTACTGTATAAGGCAACAGTTCTGTCCATCATTGATTATGGAAGCGAAGTATATGGCTCGGCATCTGACGCAGTGCTGAAAATGTTAGACCCTGTTCATAATGAAGGCCTTAGAATATGCTCAGGAGCCTTTAGATCATCGCCAAAATCATCGTTACAAGTTGAATGTGGTGAACTGCCTTTGTCTCTCCATAGAGAGCTAGTAACAATGAAAAGTGCTTTAAGAGTTCAAACTAGTGATTCTCCAACCAAAAAATTATTTAAATTAAGAGATGTATTTATAAACAACCATCCACCACCTTTCCCAATTAGAGCTAGAAGATTGTTTGAGTCGCTGAATATAAATATACAAGTGCCTTTAATAGTAAAATCACCTCCTCCCTGGACAATGAATAAAATGAGAATTTGCACACACCTCAAGTATTTATCAAAAAGTAACTCATATAGCCTACAACAGAACATCATAGACAGCATACAATAGAGCATATAAACCGAAAAGGTCCACATTACGCAATATATACAGATGGATCTAAATCAGAACATGGCGTGGCATATGCTGCAGTGTCCCAAGACAAAACTTATCAGTTCTCTCTTCCTAATAATGCTTCTGTATTTTCAGCAGAATTGTATGGAATTGCATCAGCTATAAAAATAATAAAAGAATCATCATTCAATAATTTTGTGATTTTCAGTGATTCAAGAAGTGCTATAGAAGCTATTCAAAGTTACAAATAAAAAAATAATATAGTACAACAAATTAAATTATGTCTCCATAAATTATATAATAATGGAAAAAATGTAGAAATATGTTGGATCCCTGCGCATGTAGGGATCAAAGGAAATGAAGATGCAGACAAAGCAGCTAAAGCAGCAACTCACATGACAAGATCAAATGTGAATATCCCTGTTACTGATTATGCAACTCACATAAAAATGGGTATCGTAAATAAATGGCAATATATATGGGATGAAGAATCTGAAAGTAATAAACTGAAAGAAATAAAACCTAATGTTAAAAAATAGAGTTCATCATATCAGAGAGAGAGACACGCACAAGTAATTTTAACACGCCTCAGAATAGGCCATACTCATCTGACACATGGGCACTTAATGAGCAGCCCACGTGGCCCGGCTCCCGAGTGCTCAGAGTGCAGAGTAATAATAACGGTCAGACTTGTGTTATGTGAATGTCCAAAGTATGACTGACAACGAATGTCTACTTTTGGAAATAGATCAGTGAAAGAAATTTTGTCAGAATCTTTCACATTCTCAATCATAACAATTTTGATGTTCTTGAAGAACTGTAATTTAATTAACAAAATATAAAAATAAGTAAATAATAAAAGCATGAAAACCCTTTTAACATTTGAATTTTACAAAAAAGAGAAAATTTTTAAAATTTTGTTTAATTTATATTCTGAATTTTAATATACCGTTTTAGTATGTATGTAAGGAAGTCTGAGTAAATGTATTTATTGTATGAGAGCATGTGCCTATGTGCAGTTTTTAATTTCATTTTAATTCATTCATCTTTGTATCGGATGATCTGTTGGGTCCTAGCGCTTGACTTCAGGCCTAGACCTAGTATTTTAATCAAATCCTTCGGGCCAGCCCTATGAGAGCTGAAGGTCGGCTCAGTGGTCTGGTTAAACTACTTTAATAATAATAATAATAATAATGCACACAAGTCAGTAGTTTTTTCTCGCTCCTTCACACCAGACCAGGGGCCGCTCCGTTGAGGCATGGTGTCTTTTTGGTGAAAACTTGATATCGATGTTTTTTCCCTCTGTATTTGTCCGTTTCGCTAGGGGTTCACAAACATTGCTCACCCTGAGTTACAGACAAATACTTGAAGACTTCGCCTTCATTCGACCTGATTGCCGAGGCGCTGAGAAGAATTCCGCTTGACCCAACCTCCTGTAGCAGCTACACAAGAAGTGGTTCTTGAGGCAGTACATCCCTGTGTGTTCAGGACTGGGAGACTTTCCAGCTTTCCTTGCAAGCACAGGCTTTCTTCTATCAGCAGCAACAGATATAGCTGGAAGAAGGAGAGTCCTCTGCAACACTGTCCCAGGGACTAGATCCGTCTTAAGCTGGTGGTGGTGTTGTCAGAACTTTTCTCGGGTCAGAGTCGCCATAATCAAGTCTGGACTTCCTCGTCTTCTCCGCTGAGGGAGAAGCTTCTTCAGTCGTGCTCTCCCAGGGAACTGTTTCCTGGGTGGCATGCGACTCTCGTTTAGGATTCCTGTCCATGCTCTGCACGCACCTTACGAGAGTCGTCGGATAGAGATTGCCCTCTTAGGACCATCTCTCATCCTACCCTGGCCTTGGCGTAGAAGATGGAAGAACAGGGATGGGGATCATACCTCGACTCCTTCTCGGATGTCGTAGGTGGACTCCGAATCCATTGGCATCGACTGTCGGGTTCGTGTCCTTCTTGTTTCCCTCCTCCTTGGACTTTGTGTCGATGATCCAGATCACTCGTTACTTTGTCCTATTGGGAGTTGTGGTACTTTCCGAAAGGCTCAACATTCCTAACCTGGATGTCGTCAACGTTTTCGCTAGTACTGTCTCTCCCAAGGAAGAAGTGTCTAAGGACACATGTTCCTCCTGACTTCGTGAAGCGATCAAAGGAGGTACTTGGCAGCTGACGACGATGATACCAGTACCTTTCACCCGAGAGCTCACGAAGTTGATGGCTTGGTCCATCCCATCCTCATTCGGAAGTTTCTGTCGGTCTGAAGCAAGACGTGGTCTCTTAGACCACACTCTTGTCTTCTTCCTTCGGTCTTGCCCACAGGCCCTTTGAACCTTTTTCCTTGGCTCTGTGGTGGCTTCTCAACAAGTTGTGTTGTCTTACCCAGCTCCTTCAAGAGGACGAGTAGCATCTCGCCTAAGGTGTTGGTTCTGGAAGTGATAAATTCCGAGAGTGACTGGCCTCTCTTCCTCCTCCTTCCCCGTCCTCAACTTCTCCTCCTTAGGGATGAGAATAGGACTCGAACCAATAGCTGCTGGAACTGGCACCGATGATTGAAGACTAACATTGAGCACCCATTCTATTTTTCTTATAGAATCATAGAAGCAATTGACTGGCAATTGAAACCCTATCTCGGCTTTTCCTTACTGCCTCCGACTCTAGATCCTTCCAGCCTATTTTGGAAAAGTTCACGTTTCAGTCACTCCTGTGGGTCAGTATCTGACATTTGATCTTGCAGTTCCTACACTCCGATCAATATGTCAGAGGCATCTACTCTCCTCCTCCTTTCGACCAGGAGGAGTAAGTGTTACATGCAGATCTCCAGTCATTTCAGGAGACTCACTCAGATTCCTCCCTCATGCCAGTGAGTCTTCCTAATGTAAGACCGAGGGTTTGTATATTGTGTCGGAACAAATAACAATTTTTAAAGTAAATTGTATTTTCCTAACTATACAAACCCGAGGTTCTTTACAATTTATGCCCACCTCATGCCACCCCTCAATCTGAACATGGACCATAAGGCAAACTGGAATGTTTACATCCGGGCAGGTGGGTATCCCCGCCTACCTGATGGTAGTTACTGCCTAACCACTTGCTCAAGAGTTTAATGGCCGTTTCCAGCCTATGCCTGAAAGTAATTTAAAAGTAAAGGACCTCGGGTTTGTATAGTTAGGAAAAATACAATTTACTTTAAAAATTGTTATTTTGTTCATGAGACTTACCTGCCAGATATATATATAGCTGTATTCTCCGAAGGTCCGACAGAATTTCAAATTTCGCGGCACACGCAGTGGCCGGTCAGGTGGTTAGTACCCATTCCCGCCGCTGGGAGGCGGGTATCAGGAACCATTCCCATTTTCTATTCAGATTTTCTCTGTCGCCGGACTGTCAACACCTGTTGTCAGTTCCTCCGCCTTTTGGATTTCGAAATTTGTTGTCACTTAAGTATTTTGGTTGTTTTTTGGTATTAAACTGGATCTGTGACTTGGCATACGCTCTTTGTGGACCGTTTTTGATTTTGCTTTTGACTTTTCTTATAATTAAGATGTCTTACCTCTAGCTATCGAGTCTGTAGCTTGGGTGAATGTAAGGTGAGGCTATCGAAGACTTTGATAGTTCCTCACTCTTTATGTATATATGTAAGGGTGTTCAATGCTCTATGATAATCGGTAATGAATGTGTGGGATTGTCTGAGGGTGAGTGGAAGAAATATGAAGCCTATATGCTTAAATTGGAGCGTGATAGGCTGAGGAAATCTTCCTCCTAGAGTGCATCCTTAGTTGGACAGTCTGGGTTTTCTCCGACTAGTAACCCTGTAATAAATTTATTACTAACCCTGTAGTTTGTTGCTGCAGAAGGTAATTCCCTGGCTCTCGTGTGGAGTCAATGCGTGCTCTTGAAACTAAAGTGAATGCAATTCAAACGCATAGTGTTAGTGCTAGTGCCCCTAGTGTTGTGGAGGGGGCGTCAGATCGGCCCTATAATGCCTCTAGGCCTGGACCTCTGTCGAACTCCCAGGACCAGGGAGGGGGCATGTCGAAAGCCGCATGAGGGTTACGGGGGCTTCCCACCGATCTGGCGTCCCTTCGGCAGGTCCTGATGACGCTACCCAGGCTGCCAGGGATCGTGCTCAGGCACGCATCCTGAAGGATTGCTTCTCGTCCTCCGACACGTCCTCCCGCCTCGGGGTTGGAGCTCTCGGTTGGACTCTCGCCCTCTTAAGAGAAGCTTAGAGGAGAGGGCGCTTCACGTCCTCTTCCTCTGAGACGTTTGTACTCTTCCCCGAAAGTTGCGTGGATATTCCTCTGCAGAAGAGAATAAAGTGTTTTTCGAATGATCACTCTACTCGACCCCCTGTCGCTAAGGCAAGGGCTAGAGCTTCTTCCCTGTGGAAGGAAGTATACGTCTCTCCCCCCTTTCCTTCTCTCAGGTTCAGCCCTTCTCCGAGAGAGTGGCTTCTCCAACGCGTAAGATTTTGTTGGGTTTGCAACAACAGCTGGATGCTCTCATGAACCTTTCAAGATTCGTATCTGCCTGTTAAGAGGTACAGACTTTCACCTTCGTCTCCCGCTTCGGGAACGATGCAGATGCGTCTGTCGTCTAGAGAGAGTGTTTAGTGGCTTCCTATTCGTCTTCCCGAGTTGAGGTGTTGGCCTTTTCTCTTGTCTCGCGCCAGGAGCGCGTCTTGCTCTTCGTGGCGCTTCTCACGCTTCACGCTCCTCACCTTGACGCTCGGCGCGGCGCCTAGCCATGACGCCAGCGCGCGCACGCTGTGACTCTCTTCTAGTACTTGCCACGGAGCCTCTCGTGCGTCACGTCCATGACGCCCCGCGCTCGCCGCCAGAGTATAGCTTCAAGTCTTGTGTTGACACCGCTCCAGTTGTTCATCATGTCGCACAACTACCCGCTTCAACATCTGATGTCCTTCTTAATTTAGCCAGTACTTGCTTCGGCAGTACATATACTAATTGGAACGATACAGAGAAGATTAGCATGGCTCTTGCGCAAAGATGACACGCTAATCGTGAAGCGTTCCACATTTTTTATGTTTACTATACGTGCTCTAGTTGACGACTTTTCGTTCGCGGGAGTTCCCGCCACGTATCGGCGAATCGGAACTACTTTCACCACTCACTCAAGACCCGCCAGCTGCGGAAGAACATCCTCTTTCGTCACAGCCTTTGTATGAAGAGAAACTTCTTTCGTCTTCTTCTTCCTCTGATTATCAGACTCTGGCTTTTTCTTAAGGATCTGTTTCCTGAGACTTTTCAACCTTCAGCTCCTCTCTCTCCACCTTCGCAGTTGTCTTTGTCTTAAGGGGGAGCGTTTGACGAAAAAATCGGAAATAAAATTTTCTGGGATATTTTATATATGGCATCATACATATCCTGACTATCTTCTCAGAAAGTTTTATTTAAAAGTTCGCCACAGTTAGAAGTTATAAACAAAACAGTAACCTATCATAGTCAAATTACATTTTTCATATAATGTAATGATATTGTCAGTATATCGGTGGTAATTTCCTTTTAGCTATGAAATAATATCTAATGCGATCTATGGCAACCCTGTGGACATAGTAGGCATCAGCGAAAAGACAGGAATGCCGCAGGGCAGTCAGTGGCAGTCAGTCAGTAGCAGCTCAGAGCTTGACTAAGTAAAACGTCACGCTGGCCAACCTCAGCCGTGTTTTGACACTCGCTTCATTTAGCTTCATTTAGCGAAGTTATATTACTTTGCAGGTCTATTTTTGTCTTTTCATTATGTCATAAAAACATCAAACTGTGTAACGGCAAGCAAATAAATACACAGAGAAGCAAAAAATATCGTTTTTCTCAAAACCTAAAGTTATCGACATTCAAACTGCATCTCCTTCATAACGCTTTTGCACCGATCTCAGATACAAAAAGTAAACGAAAGCTAAATGTTTGCATAACAAAGGGGCTTCCATGGGAAGCAACACGAGACCCGCACCACGAGAAAGAGTTTTTTTTCCCGAAGGAATGTCACTTCAAGAGAGGTAGCAAGTGACTCCCTTCATCTCCAGACTCCCTTTGCAACCAGGCTTCATTTTGCACAAGCCTGGAAAGAGTGAGGGGCAGACGTTTGGTCCCTCCTACTGTTAGAGAGAGGTTACTTGATTCCCTTCCTGTCTCCTCTTTTTGTTTTTTGTTTCCCAACTGCCTTCCTGTCAAACAGAAAATTGTTTGACCTGCTCGAACAGATGTTCGAGCGGAGAGCAGTGGAACAGATCTTGGACTCAGTGTTCCCGGGATTTTACTATAGATTGTTTCTAGTCCCAAAACTTTCAGTAGGCTGGAGACCCGTCTTGGACGTCAACAGGTCGAACAACTTGGTCCGGAAGGAAAAGTTCAAGATGGAGACCTCGCAGTCAATACTAGAGCCCTTCATCCCGGGGATTGGATGGTATCTTTGGATCTCCAAGATACTTATCTTTACGCCCCAATTCATCCACGTTCGGTGAAGTATCTCAGGTTGTCTTGGGGACTAGACGTACCAGTTCAGGGCTCTCTGCTTTGGACTCTGCTGCACGGCCATACCACGTTGAAAACACCGCTTCTCGTCCGATCAGCGAAGTTAAGCAACGTTGGGTCTGGTCAGTACTTGGATGGTTGACCGCCTGGGAACACCAGATGCTGTTGGCGTCACATTTTGCTCCGAGGGTGTTTACACGTCTCATGAAAAACGTTGCGATGCAGTTGCATCTGTCGCACGTCAGGATCTCACTCTACTTGGACGACTGGTTGATTCGAGCGTCGTCGAAGCGAAGGTATCTGGAGGACCTTCAGTTGACTCTGCAACTCGTGAAGTCCCTGGGACTTCTGGTCTGTGGAGAAGTCGCAGCTGATCCCCTCACTGTCCATTGTGTCTGGGAATTCAGATCTATTCAGCGGCTTTTATAGCGTCTCCGTCGCAAGAATGGCAACTTCTATGTACGAAAAAGTTTCGGCCTTCTTGGAAAAGGAAACATGCTAGGTGAAGGAAGGAATGAGTCTGCTGGGGACCATTTCCTCGCTGGAGAAGTTTGTTTTCTGGGAGTCTGCATCTCAGGCCTCTTCAGTTCTTTTGTTGGAGAACTGACAAAGCAAGGGAAGTCTTGAAAGAGGAATTGAGAATTCTTCCTTATATAAAGAGGATCTGTGGTGGTGGCTCGATCCAACGGAATTGCAGAAAGGGATCTCCCTCAAGCTTCTGAACCCCAACCTAGTGTTGTTTTTCCGACGGGTCGTCAACAGGTTGGGGGCAACACTAGAGGGAGAGAAAGTGTTAGGAACCTGGAGAGAGGAACAGGTGTCCTGGCACATCGACTTCAAAGATTTGGCGGCTATCTTTTAGCTCGCCAATTCTTCGAGGTCCAAGTTTGCAATCGTGTAGTTCTAGCAAACTCGGACAATACTTGTTCCCTGTTCTGCCTTGCAAGAGAGATTATTCTTTGAGCCTATGCTCGCAACATTTCGATTCTCACAAGTTTTGTGGCAGAGGTCGAAAATGTTCAAGCAGACCTGCTCTGTTGGCGCCATCAACTCCTGCCGAAGGAATGGACCCTTCATCAGGAGGTTTGCCAAGATTTTTGGAAATTTTGGGGTCGCCATCTTGTGGATATTTTCACGACCTCAAGAACAGCGAGGCTCCCTCTGTAAAGCTCATCTGTACTCGACCCTGGGGCAGTTGCGATAGTTGCTCTTCCCTGGGATTGGACGGGAATAGATGTTTACGCCTTTTCCCCGTTCTAAATTCTGGGAGAAGTCATCACGAAGTTCGCGGCCTCACAAGGGACGAGGATGACTCTCATCCCCATGTTTTGGCCTTCGAACCACTGGTTCTCGGAGTTTCTCTTCTGGTTGGTAGACGTTCCGAGGACCCTTCCTATGAGAGCAGACCTGCACATACAAACCCACTTCACGAGATATCTTTGAATCTCCCCGCTCTGAACCTGACTGCTTTCAGACTATCGAAACTTGGTCAGAGCGAAGGGTTTTTTTCTGGCCAGGTGGCACGGGCCATCGCTAGAGCCAGAAGTTCTTCATCTAAAGGATATATCTAGCGAAGTGAGCAACCTTCAAAGGTTGGTGTAGAAAGAAGGGCTTTTCCTCTTCCTCTATCATTGTGAGCCAGGTTGCGGATTTTCTCCTTTACTTAAGAGAAAAACTCGATATAGCAGTTCCGACTATCAAGTGTTATCGGAGCATGCTTTCGATTGTATTCAGACACAGAGGATTAGCTTTGTCTGACAATAAGGACCTCCACGATCTTACGAGCTCTTTCAAGACGTCCAAGGTTCCTCAGCTGATTTCCCCTGCTTGGAACTTGGACGTAATGCTCAAGTTTTTGATGTTTAGTCCTTTTGAGCCTCTCCACTCTGCATCTCTTAAGGATGTTACTCGAAACGGCATTCCTCGGCTCTGGCGAAGAGAGTGAGAGAAGTTCGAGGCCGTCATGTGGGCTTCAAGGAACACAATGCTGTCTATTCTTTAAGCCCTAAGTTCTTGGCTAAGAATGATAGGTCTTCTAACCCTTGGCCTAGACACTTTGAAATTAAAGGTTTAGCAGACCTTATTGGACAGGAACCTGAGGGAGTTCTATGTCCAGTTAGAGCTCTCAAGTACTACCTTAAAAGAACACAGGACACTCGTGGTCCATTGGATGTTTTATGGTGTTCTGTGAGGCAACCAGTTAAACCTATGTCGAAGAATGCACTGGCATTCTTCATTAGGACGTCATTAAGGACGCACACTCTAGTTGTGACGACTCAACTTTAAGTTGTTGAGAGTTAACGCTCACGAGGTGAGGGCAGTTGCTACCTCCATGGCGTTCAAGAAAAATATGGTACTCAGTGACATTTTTAGTGCCACATTTTGGCGAAGTCAATTCGGTGTTTGCCTCACACTCTTGGCAAGATGTTTAGGTAGCATACGAAATTGCTTTTCGCTGGGACCATACATTGCTGCTTCAGCAACCTTGGGGACAAGGGGTAACTCTGATCCTATCCCCTTTTAATTGTGTTTTTGTGGTTGTTGGGTCGACTACTGGAGGCAGTCTTCCCAATCCTTTGCAAACTAACGCTTTAGGTGTTGGTTAGGTGGTTAGTAATGCTCTTTTGTCCTCTTTGTATGGGCTATGATCTAGTCACATTGTGGTCACGCTCCCGTTGACAGATCATCTAGAAGTCGCCAGCTATATAGGTCACTACCTCGCTGGGGTCTCTAGTAAAGCAGAAGCAGACTAGAGTGACAGTAACCACTCAGTCAGCTACGCTATCAGATAAGGAACCAAAATAATTTTACCAATAATTGGTTTTTCCCTATTTCTTGGCTGTCTCTACCCCCTCCAAAGGTGGTATTCAGCTATATATATATCTGGCAGGTAAGTCTCATGAACAAAATGATATTTTAATGATAAAATAAAGTTTGTTCATACTTACCTGGCAGATATATATATATTTATATTGCCCTCCCTCCTCCCCTCAGGAGACAGTGGCGTTAGAAAATCTGAATAGAAAATGGGAATGGTTCCTGATACCCGCCTCCCAGCGGCGGGAATGGGTACTAACCACCTGACCGGCCACTGCGTGTGCCGCGAAATTTGAAATTCTGTCGGACCTTCGGAGAATACAGCTATATATATATCTGCCAGGTAAGTATGAACAAACTTTATTTTATCATTAAAATATCATTTTTGCTATAAATGTGTTTGCTAATTAGCTGTTACCGATTAAAAAATGCAAATATTTTACGGAGTGCAGTTACCAGATTTTCCAACCTACGTATGTTGACGTTTCGTATCATACCTAAGTAAGAAATAAAGATAGAAAAAAATAAAGGTGGCATTAGAAATGTGAATAAATTTACTATAAAATGCACAAAAGAAAGATGTATTGTTAGAATAAAATTGAGAAATTGTCATTAGATTACAGACAATCTTTTTTTTTTTCTAAGAAAAAATACGGCAATGATTATTGTATATAAATGTTGATATGTTTACATTTTGCTGTTCAGCACGATAAAGTACAAAGAATGGCCGTTCGAATGATATATAATACGTGCACATTGAAGTTATTTACAGATGCACAAACAGGCGTACAAAAAATGATCTAGGCATGCATAATTCCAACCGAACTACGGCGTTCAGTGTGTATATACAGTATATATATGCCTACATTTTGCGTAATTACTCGGTAATGAATAATGCTAGAAAAAGTTAAAACTGCAGTGGAAAGCTGAATAAATTTCCTATATATATTACCTAAAATCAATAGGTGTTCCCAATAAATAATTGAGCAATTGAAGTTCAAAGACGCAAGTTTTGTTTCTTCACGTAAAGACAATTGTTCGCTAAAGATTTTTATATAGAAATGTTGATACTTTACATTTTGCCTTTCAGCACGGTAAATTACAAAGAATGGCCATTCAAATGATACATAATACATACACATTGAAGTTATTTACAGATGCACAAACAGGCATACAAAAAATTATTCACACACTCATAAACCCTAGGCTGAACTGCGCGGCTCGACTGGGTTTTCTAGTGCTCATATTTACGCTTACATTTTTTGTAGTTACTCGGTAATGAATAACGTTAACAAAAAAGTGAAAATTGCAATGGAAAGCTGAATAAATTTTCTATAAATATATAGCCCATGTACAAGCAGTAAGTGTTCCCAGAAAAAATTTAGCAATTGAAACAAAGACGGAAATGTTGTTGAAAGACAGAAATATATGTAAAAGAAGTAAATTCTTCACCATTTATCTTACTGAAAAACACTTGAAATATTATTCAAAACACTCAACAATCACTTGCAAACACTTTTATAACAAAGCAAAAGCAAAAGCACTTCACAAACGCAGATAAATGATGACAAAGCAAAAAACGTGAGAGTGCTAAAAAGACATGCTGAACTCTGTCAAAATGGGAGGTGCAGTGCTTTAGTTGGGGGAGGACTGCAGCGCATCTGCTATATGTATCGGTTTCCTGTTTACGTTTTCTTGTAGGTCCAAGATCTGCCCACGCAATGGCGCAGTCCCCGTTTTCTTCGGATGACTAATTTTTTTTTTTTTTGGTGAATTTCCCCCCGAAAATAACTCACGGATGACGTGGAAATTGCGTCATTGAAGCACTTACGGCAAAAAACTTATTGACGCGGTTTCACGTCATCAGATCATCAGAGGGTTAAGAAGTCGGATCTCTCGTCGGCTCATTCTGGCCCCCGGGACCAGGGAACTGATTCGTTGACCCCCAGGTCAGTTGTCTCGGGAGCCGAGGGCACGCAGACCTAGGTTTGCATTCCCGTTGCCGTGCCAAAGGAGTCCGCTTCTAAGGCTGGCACTGTGCCGGACACTTGTTCGCGAGCTGCACTGAGTATCTGGGTCTCTAAAGAAACTTGGGTACCCCTGACTGGTACCAGAGAGGCCTTTCTTCGTACAGACACGGGCATAGGACGAGAGAAAGATCCCGGACATGCAGGTGTCTTGGCTCTTCCTGCTGGCACTTCCATGAGTGCCAAGCAAGGTTTTTGGGGAGGTGCTGTAGCCTTTCGAGTCCGAACACCTGATGAGGCAGAGAAGAGGTCCTGCTTAGTCTTCTAGCGAGGTTTCTGCCTCGAAGAAGACCGGGGCCTGTCTAGAAGACAGCGCAAGTTCTCACCTAGCCAGCCACGCATTCGACTCCACCCAGTCCCCGGCCACGCTCGTGGCCAGCCTGGCTCAGTGGAGTCAAGTGCCCGGCTTGACTCGCGTGAACCACTCTGCTCACCTCGGGACAATGCTTCACTGAGGCAAAAGTGTTCTCCTCAACCTGAGTTGCCGTCATCACCGCAGGTTGGTGACCGCTCTTGGCCCGCTGCTCCCGCTGGTTCCGCCAGCAAGACCGGCGGGGGTGTCCAATCCTCCCTGCCTGTCCCCTCAACCTCTTGGGATTCCCCTAGGAGGTGCGAGTCAGACAGAAGGAACTCTGGTGAATCGTCTCCCTGGAGTTCGACTACCAAGGCTTACGTTCCTGCTTGGTTCTCGGATTGACCAAATCGTACGCCCGCATAGTGTAGGAAGGATCCCAGGGGTCTGCCGAGGTTCTCCCTCCTGTGGGGAGAGTAGATTGGGAGGACTGAGCCCTCAAAGGAGAGGGTCCTCTTCCCTAGGATGCAGACACCCCCAAGATACAGAGGGCCTTCGCAGAGGTTATTGCGCTAATTCGTCAGCATAACGACCCTGGGGAAGGGACTGTGGCCTTGTTTGTGGATTGTCCTTCGCGCCTCAAATCCTTCTGGGGTCCAAAAAAGGAATCCAAGGTTTCGGTGGGGCTGCTGTGGTCCACGCTTGCTGAGGGGATTCTTGACCAAGTAAATAGCCTTGTGTCTGGGCAAGACAATTTGCTTCATTCTAACCACTCAGACAAGTTGCTTCCCCCTCCTCTGCCTCAACAGAAGCGATTCAACACGTCCTCGGAAGGGGCATTGCCGCCTAAGCAGGTTGACCCGGACTTGGTCTGTCGAGGCCCAGGTCTCTTGTTGCAGCAACTTACTGCGGAAGGTATCCCCCTTTCACAGCAAGAGGCAACAACCCTGGAAGCCAACACCATGGCGGCTCTCCAGGCAGTCTCCTGGTTGGATCTGTGGTCGTTCACAGTATCCAAAGTGGCTGCCTCCTCGGGCGCTATCGTACCCGGGGAGGACTCTGCTTTTGGGAGACTGCCAGTCTGGAGATAGAGCCATCTCCTACCTCGCTCACCAGATGGCAAACCTGTGGGCCAACCTGGTTCTTAAGCTAAGAGACAATGTTCTTTCTCGCTTCACCAGTTCTGTGGGGCCCGAGTCTGCAATGACCCTGCGGAACTGACCAGTGACCCTGCAGAACTGACTGTTGCTGGGTTCTGCTTCTCTCTTCCCTAGAGAGTTGGTAGATGCTGCAGTGGACAAGCGTCGAGCCAATGACAGTGACCGCCTTGTCCATCAGGCACTGGCTAAGACCTCCGGGTCTTCAAGCTTCTCTGCACCCCGGCCTTTGGGCCAGGCTAGCACTTCCTCAGCCCCTAAGAAGTCCCAGACTTTGAAGGGATCCCGCAGGAACACCCAGCCTTCTTTTTCCTCTGGAAAGGGTGGGCATTCATGCCCCTTTCTGCCCGCCTTCCAGTCTGGTAAAGGGGGCATGGGAAGAAGAAGGGGAAATGCTAGGGGCATTGTTCCCCTCTGACTGCTGCCAAAGGTGTGGGGTTGCCTATCGAACCATTGGGCAACATGGCAGCGATACGGAGCCGAGACCTGGATGATGGATGTCCTTCGGGAGGGATATCTACTGCCCTTCGAGTCTCGGCCACCCCTCACCATCACACCGGTCTGTCTCCGCACTTACGTTCCTTGATCTCTAAATGACATTGTACTAATGCAAGAAGTGCAGGCCATGCTGGGCAAGGGTGGTGTAGAAGTTGTGTCGGATCTTTCCCCAGGCTTTTACAGCTGGATCTTTATCATGGAGAAAGCCACCGTTTCGTTCGCCAGACTTGGTTCATGATGGAGACGGTGTGATCTGTGCTTGCCTTCATCAGGGAGAACGACTTCATGCTTACGGTGGACTTGAAGGATGTGTATTTTCAAACGCCCATTCATCTGTCCTCTCGCAAGTACCTCAGCTTTATCCTCGGGGAGATGGTCTTCCAATTTAGGGCACTCTGTTTTGGGCTTTCGACTGCTCCCCAGGTGTTCACGAGTGTGTCCACCCTGGTGTCAGCTTGGGTCCATTTGCACGGGATATGTCTGTTGAGGTATCTTGACAATTGGCTTGTCCTGGCAAGCTCCCGCTCGCAGTTGCTATAGGACAGGGATCGGCTCCTCGAGTGTTGCCACCATCTTGGGATCGTAGTAAATCTCGAGAAGTCGGATCTCAGCCCAAGCAGAGGATAAAGTACCTCGGCATGCTGATAGCAATGAAAGCCTCTCCGTTGGACTCTCGTATCAGCAGGTTCAGAAAGGCAGCACAACTGTTTCTGTCTTGGCAGGAGCAGCCAGCTCAGCGATGGCAAGTAGTCACCGGTCTCCTGTCGTCATTGGAGAAGCTGATCCCTCATGGGTGTCTTCACCTTCGGTCTATGCATTGCAAGACTGAAGGACTTTTAGTCCCAGTCTCAAGACCCCAGTCCTTTCTCATTCCTCTTTCCAAGGAGGTGAGAGAGGACCTAGACTGTTGGATGGACGACAGGAACCTCTTAATAGGAGTATGTCTGCCTACTTCCCCTCTGGACATGCTTCTATTCACAGACACATTGACTGAGGGATGGATGGGGCGCACACCTGGAGGAGTTGCGGACTTCGGGAGTGTGGCACCAAGATGACAAGCACCTTCACATCAACATCCTGGATCTCAAGGCAGCCTTCCTGGCTCTCCAAGAGTTCTGGGATAGAGTGATGGGACGTCCATGGTACTGATGAGTGACAATATCACTGTAGTGGCATATGTCAACAAGCAGAGGTGTTAAGTGTCCCTCCCGCTTCACCAGTTGACAATGCAGGTGCACGAGTGGGTGCTGGCTCGCTCGATAGAGCTGTCAGCCAGATACATTCCAGGCAGGAGGAATGTAGTGGCAGACAAGCTCAGCTGCCAGAATCAGGTGATCGGAACAGAGTGGTCCCTTTACCCGGAAGTCGCGGAAAGGTTGTTCGACCTTTGGGGGCCCAGTCATTGATCTGTTCACTACCCAGCACAGCAGAAAACTTCAGGTCTTCTGCCCAGTCGTGCGTGGGACAATCTCTCTATCTACGCCTTTCCTCCTTTCTGTCTGATTTGCAGGGTGATCAGCAACGTGATGATCACCCCCCAATCTCAGGATGATTCTGGTGGCTCCCAAATGGCCTCAGGCCATTTGGTATCCTGCCTTGCTAGCTCTCCTTTCTGAGGCACTGAGAGAGATCCCCCTTGGCCCAACCTGTTGTGCCAACCCCATGTCGAGTGGTATCACTTGGCAGTGCAGTCCCTGTGTCTTCACAGTTGGAGGTTATCCACCATCTCCTGCAAGAGGCTTTTTGTGTTGCACAGCCATGGAGATGGCTGGATACCTTAGATGATCCTCTGAAGCGTATACCAAGGAAAGTGGTCCGTCTGTGGTTGGTGTCGTGGATGGGGTATCTCTCCGGTCGGAGCTACTGTTCAGCAGGTCGCAGACTTCCTCGTCTTTCTTTGCCGAGAGAAGCTTCTCTCCGTCTCAGCAGTAAAGGGCTATCGGGCCGCACCCGGCCTAGTCTTGCAACTGAAAGGGATAGATACCTCCTCATCCTTCGAGATATCCCTACTGACGAGAAGCTTTGAGAGTTCTTTCCCACCCAGGGACCTCGGGCCCCCTGTGTGGGATGTGACTCTTGTTCTAAGGAGCCTGACTCGTGCACCGTACGAGCCTTTACAAGAATCGTCAGACAGGGATCTGACCCTCAAGACTGTCTTCTTGCTTGCCCTGGCATCGGTGAAGAGAATTGGTGAACTTCATGGACTTTCCTTTGATGTTAAACACTCGAGGGGATGGGGATCGGCTACGCTTGGCTTTGTCCTGGACTTCATAGTGAAGACTCAGAACTCGACGGTCCCTGACGCTCGGTTTGAGTCCTTCATGATCCCCTTCCTAGAGGACTTTGTTGGTAATGACCCAGATGAGATGCTACTGTGTCCTGTTAGAATGAGATGCTACTGTGTCCTGTTAGAATGCTGTGGCGCTACCTGAAGAGGACTCGCCATCTCCGGCCTGAGTGTCGATGACTCTTCGTTATCACGGGCTCGACCAAGAAAGCAGTGTCCAAGAACACGATTTCTTTTTGGCTTTGTGAGACGATAAGGAGAGCATACTCTGCTGCTGGAGAAGACTACACTAGTATGCTTTGCCTGAGAGCTCACAAAGTCCGCAGCATTGGTCTGTCCTTCGCATTCCGGAAGAACCTGTCTGTCCCACAGGTTTTGAAGGCGGGGGTGTGGTCCCAACAGACCACCTTCACTTCCTACCTTTGGGATGTTGCCCAAAAGTCCTTGGACACTTTTTCCTTGGGTCCTGTGGTGGCTTCTCAACAAGTTGTGTAGCTTACCCGGCTCCTCTAACAGGACAGGTTGTGTCTCACCTAAGGTGTAGGGTTGTGGTTGGGAGAATGAATGTTGAGTGACTGGCCTCTCTTCTTTCTCTTCATCTCTGCTCTCTTCATACGGGCAGGGAGCAGATGTGCTGTATGCTGGACCTGGTGGTCGATGCAGGTAAGTACTCAACTAGAGCCTCCGTTCTATTTCCTTTCAGGATCATAGAAGCAAACCCGCTCCATCCTCTAGCAAGGGGAGGAAGGAGACCACGACAATAAGACAAACCCAATGCTTGTATTTGCCTTAATGTCGCCGACTATCAAAGTTCTTCCTAGCCAGTGTCACCGACTATCAAAATTCTTCCTAGCCTACTTTGCTTGAACTGACATTTCTTTATTTGTGCAAAGGGACCCAGAAGTCTGACCATTACTCTTGCGTTTCTTATAACCTGATCATTTTGTCAGAGGCAGCTTTCCCTTCCTCGCTTTATTGACCAGGAAGGGAACACAAGGTGTGGCAAACTCCAGTCAGTTCATAGCGACTCACTCAGATTCCTCCCTCCAACCAGTGAGTCTTCCTGATGTAAAGGATTGTCGGTTTGTATATCATGTCGGAACAAATCACAATTTTTTAAAGTAAATTGTATTTTTACTAACTATACAAACCTGAGGTCCTTTACTTTACATTTCATGCCCACCTCATGCCACTGTGATTTTAGTGTTGCTGATGGAGGTGGTGGTGTTCATTGTTGGTCGTTATTATTAACCTCATATCTACCCAGCATGGTTTTACCCTAACCTAACCTAACAATCCTTGTTGCTTAGTTGGGGGGGCTCCTCCCCTGAACCACCCAGTGAAGGAAACTCCACTTTTTACCAAAAGCTCCCCTATAACACTGCATATGCACTATAGCATTCCAAGATGGCCAACGTACAACTTCTGAGGTTAATTACAGGTTAATTACAAGCAACCAAAATGCTATAGGAAAAATCAACTTCCACAGTAATACCTGATGAGAAGCTCTTGCTTAGTTTTACCCGTAATATTATCAGGTCTGAGAATAAGCCAGAGGTTTGGTATAGAGTTTATGGAACTAAAGTAGGGTCTTGGAGTAGGCTAATCCTTTTCCTTGGCAGAGGATTAGGCCTATTGGGTAAGACTGCAGACTACCACAGCCTGATTCCCGCAGGTCACCAACCGGAATACAGTATTTACCAAATTGGTAAAACAGTATTTCTAAGCAAGAGATCTGCATGGACTGTTACCTTGGAAATTTATTTTTCCTATACTTTTAGTGTTGCGGGTGAAGGTGGCGGTGTTGTTTATTATTGGTCAATTTTTTATTAACCTCATATCTACCCAACATGGTTGGGGACCCTTTGGGAAAGTGGGATTTTGGAAATGGGAGAAAGAGTGGACCACCATGTTGTTGTTATGGAATGGTTCAGCACATGTGTAAGTCATTAGGGAGCCATATGTTTAAGAAGAGATTGGCTAAGGGAACCTATTATAAAAGGAACTTTACTAACCTAACATATCCTAACCTAACCTAACCTAGCAGGCCGTGTGACTTAGTTGGGGGGGACAGAGCCCCCTGAACCCCCTGGTGAAGGAAATGGCCACTTTTTACCAAAAGCTCCTCTATAACACTGTGCATATGCGATAGCATTTCAGGATGCCCAACCTACAACTTCTGAGGTTAATTACAGGTTAATTGCAGTTGACCGACAAAAAATAGCAGTAAATTCTTAATAAGCAACCAAAATATTATAGGAAAAATTAACTTCCAAAGTAATACCTGATGCGGAGCTCTTGCATAGTTATACAGTATGGGCAAAACTACACAACAGCTCTGCATGGACTATTATCTTGGAAATTGATTGTTCCTATGCTCTAAGTGTTGCTGATGAAGGAGGTGGTGTTGTTTATTGTTGGTCAGTTATTATTAACCTCATATTTACCCAACATAGTTGGGGACCGATAGAACTAAGCAATAACCCTGCATGGGTTATTACTTTGGAAGTTGATTTTTCCTATAGTATTTTTGTTGCTTATCAGGAATTTACCGTTATTTTTTGTCGGTCAACTGTAATTAACCTGGAATGCTATTGCGTATGAACAGTGTTACAGGGGAGCTTTTGGTAAAAAGTGGAATTTCTTTAACTGGGGGGTTTTGGGGGAGGGGCAAAGGCCCAACTCAAGTAACACGGCCTGCTAGGTTAGGTTAGGGTATGTTAGGTTAGTGTAGTTCCTTTTATATTAGGTTTCCTTAGCCAGTCCATTCTTAAACATATGGCTCCCTAATGACTTGCATGTGTGAAACCATTCCATAACAACAACATGGCAGTCCGGTCTTTCTCCCAACATTTTCCCCCACCCAAAACGTTGCATTTCCAAAAGGTCCCCAACCATTATTGGCCGACAATAAACACCACCACCTCCTTCATCAGCAACACTAAAAGTATAGGAAAAATCAATTTCCAAGGTAATAGTCCTTGCGGAGCTGTTGCTTAGATTTACCGGGAACCCTTTGGGAATGCGGGGTATTGGGTGGGGGAAATCGTTGGGAGAAAGACCGGATTGCTATGTTGTTGTTATGGAATGGTTCCGTATGCGCAAGTCATTAGTGAACCATATGTTCAAGAGGGGATTGGCTAAGGAAATCTATTATCAAAGGAACTATACTAACCTAACGTACCCTAACCTAACCTAACCTAGCAGGCAGTGTTACTTAGCTGGGGAGCTGCTGAAGGAAACTCCACTTTTTACCAAAAGCTCCCCATGACACTGTGCATGCTCGATAGCATTCCAGGATGCGCAACATACAGTAACATTAGTTCTGGGGTTACAGTCAACCGCCAAAAAATAACAGTAAATTCTTGATAAGCAACCAAAATACTATAGGAAAATTCAAATTTCCAAAGTAATACCCCATGTGGTGCTGTTCCCTAGTTGTACCACCACCTTTTGTGTATGTTTGTCTTTTTTTTGATAGGATATTTACTGACCCTTTTTATGTTTTTTTACATTCAACCCCAAGGGGCAGGTATTAAACATGGCGCCCCTTTTGCATATAAACTGGTAGTTAGGGAACCAGAAGGGCCCGGTAGCAATGTGCAGTTGTTCCTACACGATATAAAAATCATCGATCCTTTACATTAGGAATTACAGCAAAGCTGGAAACGGCCATTGAACTTTCAGACAAGGTGGTTAGGCAGTTGACTACCATCCGGTAGGTGGGAGTCCTCCCTGCCCGGATGTAAACATTCCAATTTGCTTTTGGCTGTCGTGGTGCAGACGTGTTTTTTCCTTCTCTGCCCTGATTGTCGTTGAGCTGTTTTTTCTTGGTGGGATCTTTCTTTCTTTGTTTCGTTTGCTGAATATATGTGTGTTTGTGGTTTGTAAGATGCAAACCCACGAATCAGACAAGCCTGTTCGCAAGGCCACCTTCCCCCAGCGTGTGTCCTGGGGTTGGCGGCAAGACATGCAGGAGCTTCCGCTCATATGTTGATGTTGATCCTCATGGCTTCTGTTCCTCCTGCAGGTAGTGTGTGTGCTCACGTGACCCTACTTGCGCCGAGTGTTGTTCCTAGTTGGCTGAGCAATGGGTGAAGTTTGAAGGGAGGAAACGGTATCGGAGGAAGGCCGCCAAGGTGTTGTCTGAGGGTTATTCGCCCCAGAGTATGCCCTTGGTGGCCAACCCTTCCTTGTTTCTCTCTCCCTGCAAGCCTCCCCTTCTGGATGTCTCTCCTTCAGGAGATAACGCTCCTTTGTCTTCTCTGCGAGCAAGAACGGTGAAGGGGAGCAGATGATCAGGACGACCTCCTCTCAGCGGCCTCCCCTCGCCCCAGAGGGGGAAATTTTTCCCTCAGAGTGAGAGGAGTCTCCCTCTACTAACCCAACCTTTTCTTCCTCCAGTAAGGCGGTTGAGACCTACCTTGGTAAGCAGGTGAGTGGTTTGAAAGGCAGCCTGGCTCTCCCTGGGTCTTGCGGGCACTCTATCCCTGCAAGGCCTCCTGTCCCACCGGGCGAGCGCTCCAGTGGTAACCCATGCTGCCGTTACCACTACGACATCCATGGTGACATTGACAGCATTCGCTAAGATGCCGGTTACCATCTCTTCTCACTTTGGTACTCGAGTGACTGCTGCCCTGCCTCCAGGTTTTGTCATTCCAGGCTGTACCGTTGATGATGGTAACCTCCACTGTGCCCCATATGATGGTTCCTGCCCCTGCTGCTCCTGTGATCTCTGATGTTTGGCCTGCTGTTGCTGCTCCACCTGCCCTGGCTGTCGCCGCTCCTATTACTGATGTTTCTGTTGCCCGGGGCGCTCCTGCCGCTCATGTTGCCCTGGCTCCCTCGGCTGCTCCTGTGATGTTCACTGCTCCCTCTTGGATGGGGGACCTGACCGCCATCCTGAAGATGATATTGAAGAAGAAGTCGAGGAAGAGGTCACTTAAGGTGTTGTCATCGTCATTTTCATTGTCTTCATCTTCGTCTTCGTTGTCTGCTACCTCCACCCCTTCCTCCTCCGAGGCTGTCTCTCCCTCCCCTAAGAAGCCCCACTCTGGGACTTCTAAGGGGCTGCCTCCCTCCACAGGGGAAGCAGTGGGATCTCTCATCAGCTCTTCCCTGCCTTTGGGTTCAGCTATTGGATCGCTTACCTCACCAGGGTGTAGCGTTTTGGGACGGTTTGCACTCCCGTCACCAGTCCTAAGACGTCTGCTTTGAAGGTGGGTACTCGTTCGCAAGTCACTCCAAGTACTCAAGTCTCTAAGGAGACTCTAGTATCCTGAACCGGTGCCAGAGAGACCTCTAACCATCCCGGTTCAGGGACAGGATAAGAGAAAGAGTCAAGACATGCAATACCACTTGTGCTTGGCCAGGTTCCCAACCTGGTGCCTCTGTCCCTAGAGTCTGAACACCTGGAGAGACAGAGGGGAGGTCACCTGTTCAGTCTTCTTCTCGTGAGGTTTTGGCCTCGAAGAAGACTAGGGCAAGTCAAGAGGACAGCGCAAGTTCTCGCCAGCCAGCTGCGCGTTTGACTCCACTCAGCCCCTGATTGTGTTTGCTCAATCATCTTGGCTTGGCGTAAGCCATTTCCTGGACCCATGTTGCCATCATCAATCGGGGTTGATGACCGCATGCGCCCGCCCCTCCTGCTGGTTCTGCTGGCAGGACTGGTGGGAGTGCCCGATCCTCCTCACCTGTCCCCTCAACCTCCTGGAGTTTTACCGGGAGGCATGGGACGGATAGGAGGAACCCTGGTGAGTCCTCTCCCCAGAGTTAAACTACGAAGGCTTATGTTCTTGGCTCAGTCTTTGGATCGGCTTGGTCATACGCCTGAGTAGTGCAGGATGGATCGAAGGGGTCTGCCAAGGTTCTTCCTCCTGCAGGGAGAGTAGATCGGGAGGACCGCACCGTGGAAGGACTCGAGGGTCCTCTTCCTCAGGATGTGGACACTCCCGAGATACAGACGACCTTTGCAGAGATCATCGTGGTGATTTGTCAGCACAATGATCTAGGGGAAGGGGCCACAGCCTCTTCTGTGGATCGTCCTTTGTGCCTTGAATACTTTTGGGGCCTTGAGAAGGAACCAAAGGTTTCGGTGGGGCTGTTGTGGCCCTTGTTTTCTGAGGGGGGGGGCATGGTTGCTTGACCAGGTGAATAATCTTGTTTTTTGGTCAGGAGAATTCGCTTTGGCCGAACTGCTCGGACAAGCTTCTTCCTCCTCCTCAACCTCGACAGAAGCTGTTTTACACGCCGTCGGAGGGGTCCTTGCTGACCAAGCAGGTTGGCCTGGACATGGTTCGCCTAGGTCTGGGTCTCTCTCTGCAGCACCTTGTTGCAGAAGGGATCTTCCTTTCGCAGCAAGAGGCAGCGAGCCTGGAGGCTACCACCAAGGTGGCCCTCCAGGCAGTCTCCTGGCTGGATCAGGTGCTATTATTCCTGGGGAGGACTCTGCCATTGGGAGACTATGCCAGTCTGGAGGTAGAGCCATCTCCTACCTCGCCCACCAGATGGCAAACCTGTGGGCAAAATCGGTGCTGAAGAGAAGGGATGTTGTCATGTTTCGGATCTCTAGGTCTCTTGGTCCTGAGTCAGCAACAACCCTAAGGAACGGACTGTTGCTGAGTTCTGCCTCTCTCTTCCCTAGGGAGTTTGTGGATGCTGCAGTGGACAGGTTTTGGGCCGAAGACAGTGACTGCATTGTCCATCAGGCATTGGCCAAGACCTTTGTGTCTTCGCACGCCACTGCAGCCCAACCTTCAGGCCAGTCTAGCACTTCCTTGGCCCCTAAAAAGACCCAGGCTTTGAAGGGTGCCCACGGGAATACCCAGCCTTCTTCTTCTGCCAGAAAGGGCACGCAGTCGTGCCCCTTTCAGCCCGCTTTCCAGTCTGAAAAAGGGGGCAAAGGGAGGAAGAAGAAGGAAACGCTAGGGGCCGTGTTCCCCTCCAGCTGCTGCCGTTGGTGGGGGTTTGCTTGTCGAGCCATTGGGCAACATGCCAGTGATATGGAGCCGAGACCTGGGTAGTGGATGTCTTTTGGGGGGATCTCTACTCCTCATCAAGTCTCAGCCACACCTCGCCAACTCTCCGGTCCGTCTCCTTACCCACATTCCTGGTTCACCGAAAGATCTTGCACTCTGGCAAGAAGTGCAAGCCATGCTGAGCAAGGGTGCTGTGGAAGTCATGTTGGATCAGTGCCCAGGCTTCTACAGCCATGTCTTTCTCGTAGAGAAAGATTTGGGGGTTGAAGACTGGTCATATACCTCTCTCCTCTTGAACTGATTCGTTTATCAGACTCGGTTCACAATGGAGATGGGCCGCTCTGTGCTTGCCTCCATCAGGGAGAATGACTTCATGCGTATGGTGGACTTGAAGGATGCGTATTTCCAAATACCCATCCATCCGTCCTCCCGGAAGCACCTCCGCTTTATCCTCAGGGAGATGGTGTTCCAGTTCAGGGCACTCTGTTTCGGGCTCTCAACTGCTCCTCAGGTGTTCACACGAGTGTTCACCCTGGTGTCAGCTTGGGCCCATTCGCTCGGGATATGTCTTTTGAGGTGTCTTAATTATTGTCTTGTCCTGGTAAGCTCCTGCTCACGGTTGCTTCAGGACAGGGATTGACTCCTCGAGTTTTGCCACTATCTAGGGATTGTGGTAAATCTTGAGAAGTCTGATCTCTCCCCCAATCAGAGGGGCATGCTGGTAGATAAGGTAGCAGCAAGAGTCTTTCCCTCAGATTCTTGTATCAGCATGTGGCCCCCTGCTTGGGATGTGACTCTTGATTTGAGGAGCCTGATGCGTGCACCGCACGAGTCTTTACAAGAGTCGTCAGACAGGGATCTGACCATCAGGACCGTCTTCCTGTTTGCCTTGGCATCAGCGAAGAGAGTAGGAGAACTTCATGGACTTTCCTTCAGTGTTAAACACTTGAGGGGATGGGGATCGGTTACGCTCGATTTCGTCCCGGATTTCATAGCGAAGACTCAGAACCCATTGGTCCCTGATGCTAGGTTCGAGTCCTTCACGATCCCCTCGCTAGAGGACTTTGTAGATAATGACCCAGACAAAATGCTACTTTGTCCCGTTAGAATGCTGTGGCGCTATCTCAAGAGGACTCGTTGTCTCCGGCCTGAGTGTAGCCCTTAACAGCTGAGACAGAGAGAAGCTCCTCACAGCAAAGGAAGACGAGAAAGTCTGCTACCTGCTGAAGAGTAGCTCCGATCGGAGAGATACCCCATCTATGACACCAATCACAGAAGATGGCCCCTTTCCTTTGGTACACAGCCACAGAGGAATTTCGAAGGTGTCCAGACATCTCTGTCACACTGCGGCGAGAAAAGCCTCTCGCATGCAAGAGATGCTGGATAGCTCCAGCTGTGAAGTGACAACGACCCCACGGCATGTGGTACCTCTTTATGAGCGGCTGGCATATGGGGTTGTGTTGGGGGAATCTATCTTGGTGCCTTGGAAAGAAGAGCTAGCAGGTCTGGACACTGTATGGCTTGTGGCCACTTGGGAGCCACCAGGGTCATTCTGAGGTTCCGGGTGATCAGAACCCTGCTGATCACCCAATGAATCAGACAGAACGGAGGGAATGTGTAAATCTCGAGATTGTCCCATGGGCGTTGAAAGGTGTCTTCTGCTGGTGCCCATGGGTCCGGGACGACCTAGTCGAACACTGGCAGCTTCCTGTTGTGCTGGGTTTAAACAGGTTTAACATTAGTCAGCCCCAAAGGTCGAACAATCTCTCCGTAATGTCTGGATTTAGGGACCACTCTGTCCCCATCACCTGACACTGGCGTCTGAGCTAGTCTGCCACTACATTCCTCTTGCCTGGAATATATCTGGCTGACAGTTCTACCGAGTGTTCTACTGCCCACTCGTGCACCTGCACCGTCAACCTGTGGAGCTGAAGGGACGCCAATCCACCCTGCTTGTTGACGTATGCCACTACTGTGGTGTTGTTGCTCATCAACACCATGGAGTGCCCCATCACTTGATCCTGAAACTCTTGACCCCCTCGACATGAGACCACCTTGACGTGGTGAGGGGGCTCTTGAACCCCAGGAATTTGTTTCTGGGTTCGAGTCCAAGAGTCTCATATACCATCATATATTATTTTGGATTAAATTTGTGGAATTTTCCACTTTTAGTAAAATTTACTGAACCCGATAAACAGGAAAAGATATCATAGCTGAGAATGGGTTTATATCCGAAGCTAAATAGTGAGAACTGTGGTAGGACCATCAACTGCCCGATAATGTTCAGACCTTAGAGTTACCAGATTGGTAGCTCAAAGGCGGAACTATTTGTTAGACTGGACCACGGATTCCAGGGGGGTCTGGTTCTATGGATAGGACTCTTGGCATTCTATCCGGTTTGCCCATAACATGATTAGGGTGGGGATGATTGTATTCTTGTAATACTCTCAGTCCTAGCAAGCGGGTTTGGCTTACACTTGGGCCACTCTAATCATGTTGTGCCATCCCCTTTGGGGTAGGGTAGGGAGTGGACATTTGGGAGTCAGTTCTCACTTGTGCCATTGGTAGAAGAATAAAATTCCATGAAAAGCTGATGATATCTTTTTAAGGTTTTCAGGTTTTTTTTTTTTTCTCCTCCCTCAAATCTTTATGCAAAGTGAAAATAAAGATTCGAGTACCCCTGGGCCCTTTGATGGTAGTGACTCGGCACAGATGATGACCGATGGAACCTCTTGTAACAACCTTTCTTTGGAAAAAACAATAAAGAATCCAAATATAATCACACTGGAACCTTATGCTCCAGTACAAAACAAATCAAAAAAAAGTAAATATCGTTTGACCCAACCTTGACTCACCTCGACTCCCTCTTTGGGAGTGGAAGTTGGTCAAGGTTTCTAACCATGGAAACAGAACAGCAAATCTCAGCCCTAAAGTTAGAAAACTTCTTATTAAAAGACACTCAACGACAGAAATGTCGTTTAGACAAATAAAAATGAAGACGTGGCTTATAGAAGCCACAACAAAAAAACCAGTCTGAGGACTATCTATCAATAAAAAGTGTTGACAATGTAAATGTAAAAGTAAAGAAGCATGACACTATGAACAGCATTCAGGGTACTATTGTACTTCCTGAAAATAATGACAAACCAGTTGACAAAAATATACTGTTGGACTCTCTTAAATGAGATATACCAAAATCCAAGACTGTGAGGTATATATAATACCAAGTAAACAAAATAATAAAGCATTAGGAATTGCAAAAATAAAATTTGAGGGTCAAGAGTTACCTCAAAAAATAAAAATTTTGGGCCAAAATAGAGAACTGAGACCTTATATTCCCAAACCGCTACAATGTCAAAATTGTAGTAAGTATGGACACACAAAGAAAAACTGTCATAATGAACCTGTATGTGCTTATTGTGGATCTGACGAACATGCCACACAATGGAAATGTAGTGAACCAAAATGTGTAAACTGTGGACAGGATCATCATGCTAGGTCCAAGGAGTGTGTACTACATATACAATACAGAATTGAAAATGTTACAAGAACGAACAGGGATGTCTATCAAAGAGGCTAAATTGGAATTAAAAGTGAGAGGAATGCAAGATCCATCTAAGAAACATTCATATTCCTCAATAACAAGAGGAAAAAATGAAGCAAAAACGGAAACAGATAGAAATAACAGAGCACAGAAAAGTAAATCTCAAGAAAAAATTAATAATTTAGAAATAAAAAATAAAATGGTAAAGAATAAAGAAACAGGTACAAATGAGATGGAAAATATTTTATCCAATTCATTTGAAATATTAATGCAAATAGAAACACAGGAGGATGCTGCTACTAAAGTAACAGAAGAGGGTAGAGATAGACAGGAAATTAAAGATAAAAAAAAAAAAAGGCCTTTGGAGAGAACACCACCCAAAACAAAGAAACCAACTATTAATAGAGAAACATCAGTTAAACCATAGATAAAGGAGATGAAAAAGGAACAAAAACAAAACAAGCTAAGAATATACCTTTATCTCCTAAAATAATAATAGAACCTATGAAGGCAAATGTCGAGAACACTGAAGAAGTGAAAGAGAATCATACCATAGATGATAATGATTATGTCAAAGGAGAAGAGATTACTCCTTCTCCAGTAATTGTTACAACAAGAGCAAATGAAAAGAAAATACACATGATAATACTTGTGGATGTAATGATTGTTTCATTGAATTATGCAATAACAACAAAAGCATAACAAAAGATGGTTTAACAAACATTATAAGAAATTTTATGAAATATAGAAAAAAGAAAACACAGATTTGAGTAACCATGAAAAAGGTTGCATGTGCATTGAGCACTTAGTCTATTATAAAAGGAAAAACAGATGAATGTCGTGAGTAAATTATTAGAAAAATTCCAAATTGATAATACAAAAATCCACAATGACAGTAAAACCTGACCAATGCTATAAAAAAATATATATATTTTCAATAGTTATATTATACAATGGAATGTAAATGGTCTACAGACCAGATTACACCTAGGAGAAATACAACGGTTATTAAAAAAACCTTAATGTGAACCAATGATATTATGTTTGCAACATGTCAACAAGACAATATTAACGATAGGTAAATATACCTTAGCATCTGCATCAAGAGAGGAAGAAGGAAATTTAGGTACTGCTATATATGTACATAACAAAGTATGTTATGACAAAGTACCTGTAAACTTTACTGATCTGCAAACGTCGAATATTAGAATACGAATAAAAAACGATAATTATGTAATTCATAATTTGTACAATCAACCTAATAAAAATTATGACGTTGACAAACTCAAAGAATTACTTAATAATGCTAAGGAACCAATGTTAATAGTAGGTGATTTTAATGCCCACAACCCAATGTGGGACTGTAATTGTACAGAATCAAATAGAGCAGGAAATAAAATAGAGGAATTCATAGATTCATATGACATGTGCTGTATAAATGATAACGAAATCAGCACATATTTTTCTAAAACACATGGAACATATTCCTCAATCGACCTAACTCTATGTACAACAAACATAGTAGACAGATTGGACTGGAATATGGTAGACGACTTGCATACAAGTGATCATTTCCCCATAATTTCTTTATTACAAAATAACCCCACCAAACATGCCCCTCGATATAACATTTATAAAGCAGATTGGGAACAATATGAATACCACACCAGGAATATCCCACCATTTGAATATTTGAAAGACCATAATGAAACTAATAAATTTCTTGTTGATTTCATTACAAATGCTGCTGATAAAGCAATACCAAAATCCAAATCTCATCCAACAAAACACAAAGTCCCATGGTGGTCTGAAGAACTAACAGAATTAATAAAAATAAAACACCAAATTGGAAGAAGACTAAATAATTTGAATAGAAAATTCAGTAAATTAAACAAAACGTTACCGATATTAGAAGGAACCTTACAAAAATGACTATATTATTATTAGAAATTGATACATTAAAACCTCTGTATAATAAAATATCTGCAAAGTTTAAAAGAGAAGTAATTCAAGGAAAAATCATTTCATGGAAAAAATATGTATCAGATCTCTCTAAAAATACTCCCATACAAAAAATATGGGAAAAATTCAGAAAATAAATGGTACCCATGTTAAACCACCTAGGCATGCCATAATAAAAGATGGGAAAAGAATACTTGATCATAAAGAAATTAGTAATGTAATAGGTGAAAATTTAACAAAAGTAAGTAGCAACAAAAATTTAGATGAGCATTTCCACACAAAGAAAAAATAATATAGAATTAATAACAATAAATTTTGAAACAGTAGAAGATATATATTATAATAGAAAATTTAATATGGAAGAGCTAGAATTTGCTCTGTTGAACAGCAATAAATCTGCCCCTGGAGGTGACAATATTTGTTTTGAAATGATATGCCATTTAGCACCTTTGGCAAAGACATACTTGTTAGAGTTTTATAACCACTTATGGCTTAGAAATTTATTTCCTGATGAATGGCGTAAAGCTATAATTATTCCAATCCCCAAACCTGGAAAAGATCCCAGTAATGTAAACAATTACAGACCAATTTCTTTAACAAGTAGTTTGTGCAAATTACTAGAGAAAATGGTAAATGCTCGACTAACATGGCACATTAGAGAAAATAAAATTTTAACTCCCACTCAGTTTGGGTCACAGTGTAACAGATCTACATTAGATTCTCTCTGTAACTTAGAAGACCATATACGCAGAGGTTTTGAACAAAAACAAATTACTGTAGCTGTCTTTTTTGACATTGAAAAAGCATACGATACTACATGGAGGTATGCTATATTAAAAACTTTACAAAACAACAACATCTGTGGACATTTACCTAGGTTTATACAAAACTTTTTGACAAATCGCAGTTTTCAGGTGAGAATTGATGATGTTCTGTCTAGAACATTTCCTGTTGAAAATGGTTTTCCACAGGGAAGCGTCCTTAGTGGCACACTGTTTACTTTAACAATTAATGATATCAGTAAAAATCTACCTATTGGTATTAAAAAGTAACCTGTATATGGATGATTTTGCCGTATATTATTCAGCATCTCGAATAAAACATGCAGAACGAATGATTAATAAAAGCATAGTGAAAATAGATGAATGGGCTTTATCTGTAGGCTTTAAATTTTCCATAGATAAAACCCGAGCAATCATGTTTTATGAAAACAAAAAATGGAAAAAAGGAGAAGAAATAGACGTAAAAATCAGAAACCATAGTATACCAATTGGCCAAACAGCAAAATTTTTGGGATTAGTATTTGATACTCACATGAACTGGAAAGCCCACATAACATACATGAAATCAAAATGTAAAAGAGCATTAAACCTAATTAAAAAACTGTCGAACACTACTTGGGGAGCCGATAGAAATAGCCTTACTTTATTGTATAAAGCAACAGTGCTGTCTATTGTTGATTATGGAAGTGAAATATATGGCTCGGCATCAGACACAACGCTGAAAACGGTAGACCCAGTTCATAATGAGGGCCTTAGAATATGTTCAGGAGCTTTTCGATCATCACCAACATCCTCTTTACAAGTTGAATGTGGTGAACTACCTCTGCCTCTCCATAGAGAGCTAGTAACAATGAAGAGTGCGCTGAGAATTCAGACAAATGATTCTCCAACCAAAAAATTATTTGGATTAAGAGATGTGTTTATAAACAATCATCCACCTTCTTTCCCAATTAGAGCTAGAAGATTGTTTGAGTCGCTAAATATGTATATACTATTACCTGTAATATTAAAATTGCCTCCCCCTTGGACAATGAATAAAATGAGAATTTGTACACACTTGAAATATTTATCAAAAAATCATTCATATACTCCAGAATACCATAGACAGCATGCAGTAGAGCATACAATCCGAAAAGGTCCACATTACGCAATATACACTGACGGATCTAAATCACAATACGGAGTGGGATATGCTGTGGTATCCCAAAACAAAACGTATCAGTTCTCTCTCCCAGACAAAGTCTCTGTATTTACAGCTGAGTTACGTGCAATAGTATCAGCCATAAAAATAATTAGAGAAGTCTCATATAATAATTTTGTAATTTATAGCGACTCCAGAAGTGCTATAGAAGCTATTCAAAGCTATAATAAAAAAAAAATAAAATTGTACAACATATAGTGTTCTCACTGCATAAATTGTATAATAAGGGAAAAAATATTGAAATATGTTGGCAGTAGGGATTAAGGGAAATGAAGAGGCTGATAAAGCAGCTAAAGAAGCGGTCCACATGACAAGAACAAATGTAGACATCCCTATCAGTGACTATACAAGATATATAAAAACAGTCATTGTAAAAAAATGGCAAAATATATGGAACGAAGAACCTGAAAATAATAAATTAAAACAGATAAAATCCAGTGTTGGAAAATGGAGTTCGTCGTATCAGAGAGAGACAAGCACAAGTAATTCTGACACGTCTTCGAATAGGCCATACTCGTTTGACACATGGTCACTTAATGAACAGTCCATGTGGCCCTCTTCCCAAATGCCCAGATTGCAATGTGTTGATAACAGTTAAGCATATAATGTGTGAATGTCCAAAATATAACCTGCAGCGATTATCAAATTTTGGAAATAGACCGATAGAAGAAATTTTGTCAGAATCTTCAACATTCTCAATAGCACCCATTTTAATGTTTATGAAAAACTGCAAATTAATTGAAAAAAAAAACAATCAATCGGTATAATGAATTTTAAAACAAGTAAATTTTATGATTTTACTTAATTTATTTTGAATTTTGATATACCTTTTTAGTGAGTATGTATCGAAGCATGAGTTTAAATGTATTTATTGTGTGAGTGTGTTCCAGTATGAAAGCGTATGCCTTTTTACAGCTTTTAATTTCATTTTCATTTTCGTTCATCATCATTGACAAGTGACCTATTAGGTCCCAGTGCCAGGTTTCTAGCCTAGACTTGTCATTTCATCCTAATCCTTCGGGCCAGCCCTATGAGAGAGCTAATGGTCAGCTCAGTGGTCTGGTTAAACTATTTTAATAATAATAATAATCTTGTGCTAAGAAAGGCTTTGTCCCAATTCGGATCTACGGTTTCGTAAGTCCCGAGTTGGCTCGACCCTTAGGAACGAACCATTACTTGGTTCTGCCTTTCTCTTTCAGAGATTTGCCAGATACCTCGGTAATCAAGGTTCATAGCAGGGCACTGCCTTGTCCTTTGGACAATGGCCAAGACCTTTGGGTCTTAGTCTTCTCAACTGGACCTTGAGTTCAAGCCAGCCCCCCTCAACTCCTTAGCTATGAAGTCCCAGGCTTCAGAAGAAGATTGCAACTGCCGATGCCTGGATGAAATGACACTTATCGAATCTCTGGAACTGGCAGCGACATTGTCGAGACCTGGGAATGGATTCCTTCACGAGAAGTATCCATTTCCCTTAGGTCTCAGCAATTCTTTCCATCGAACTTCCATCCTGCCTCCTCTCCCGTGCTCCCGATTCGGGAAATGCCAGCCCGGCTAGAGCTAATTGGCTCGGTACCCTGTCATCTTGCAGAAGCTTGCCCATGGTGGAGAATGGAAGTCTGCTTGCATTCCTCCGCCCTTCTTTCGTCTTCGAAGTATGAGGAAGGAGTTAGGCTAATGCTTGATTGTAGGAACCTTCGAATATGCTTGCATATTCCCCTCATATCTTGTGTCTACTTACAGATTCACCGATTGAGGAATAGGCACACACTGGTAAGACCTTGTCCTGGGCTCAGGGCAGCCTTTTGGCCGTCTGAGAATTCAGGATGGGTTTTGCGGCACTCACTGGTTTCGTTGAACAACAAAACCACAGTAGTGGCAGTTGTCGACAAACAAGAGGTAATCGTTTTTCCTCCTGTTTCATCTCGACATTTGCAGGTACTTGTGTTGTTCTATTGCACACTCAACAGCTCAGTTAACCAGATGCATTCCTGGTGGGGATGTATTGATAGGCAAGCCTGGCCTTGGGTTTGAATGATCGGGACGGAACATGCTGCTCACTCTTTTCTTCACGAAGATTCATGCAGAGACTGCTCGACTGAGAAACCCCTACCGTCCTTCTGTTGCCTCCCTGCACAACAAGTCTGTAGTTTTTCTTGCTCCTTCATACCAGACCAGGGGCCGCTTCGGTGAGGCATGCTGTCATTTTGGGGAAAACTCGATATCTACGTTTTTTCCCTCTGTATTTGTCCGTTTCAGTAGGGGTTCTCAAGCATTGCTCACCCCGAATTACAGACAAATACTTGAAGACTTCGCTTTCATCCGACCTGATTGCTGAGGCATTGAGAAGAATTCCACTTGAGCCAACCTCCTGTAGCAGCTACACAAGAAGCAGTTCTTGAGACAGTATATCCCTGTGTGTTCAGGACTGGGAGACCTTCCAGCTTTCCTTGCAAGCACAGGCTTTCTCGCCAAGCAGCAACGGATATAGCTGGTTATCCCTTGAAGTCCTCTGCAACACTGTCCCAGGGACTGGATCCGTCTTCGCTGATGGTGTCGTTGACGGAACTTCTCGGGTCAGAGTCGCTCTTCAAGTCTGGACTTCATCTTCTTCTCCGCCGAGGATTGCTTCTCTCCCTTTCATTTGTGAAGACCGTAGGCCCTTGAGACCTAGTCTTCTATCTGAAGTAGCCTTCTTCTCCGCAGTCGAGAGTTATCTATGGATGAGAAGCTTCTTCAGTCGTGCTGTCCCAGGGAACTGTTCCCTGGGTGGCATGTGACTCTCATTTAGGGTTCCTGTCCGTGCTCTGCATGTGCCTTACGAGAGTCGTCGGATAGAGATATGCCCTCGTAGGACCATCTCTCATCTTACTCCAGCCTTGGCATAGAAGATGGAAGAACAGGGATGGGGATCGTACCTTGACTTCTTCTAGGATGTCGTAGGTGGACTCAGAATCCATTGGCATCTACTGACGGGTTCGAGTCCTTCTGGTTCCCCTCCTCCTTGGACTTTGTGTCGATGATCCAGATCATTCGTTACTTTGTCCTATTAGGGAGCTGTGGTACTTTCCGAAGGCTCGACATTCCTAACCTGGATGTCGTCAACGTTTTCACTAGTACTGTCTCTCCCAAGGAAGAAGTGTCTAAGGACACATGTTCCTCCTGACTTTGTGAGGGGATCAAAGGAGGTACTCGGCAGCTGATGACGACGATACCAGTACCTTCCACCCGAGAGCTCACAAAGTCGATGGCTTGGTCCATTCCCCGCATTCCGGAAGTTTCTGTCGGTCTGGAAGCAAGACGTGGTCTCTTAGACCACACTTTTGTCTTCTTCCTTCGGTCTTGCCCACAGGCCCTTGGAACCTTTTTTCCTTGGCTCTGTGGTGGCTGCTCAACAAATTGTGTTTTCTTACCTGGCTCCTTCAAGAGGATGAGTAGCATCACGCCTAAGGTGCTGGTTCTGGAAGTGAGAAGGATTCCGAGAGTGATTGGCCTCTCTTCCTCCTCCTTCCCCTTTCTCCAACTTCTCCTCTGTAGGGATGAGAATAGGACTCGAACCAATAGCTACTGGAACTGGCACTAATGCGGTAAAGACTACACATCGAGCACCCGTTCTATTTTTCTTATAGAATCATAGAAGCAATTCTGCTCCTTCCTCTAGCAAGGAGAGACTGGCAATAAGGGAAACCTATCTCGGCTTTTCCTTACTGCCTCCGACTCTAGATCCTTCCAGCCTATTTCATAGGAGTTACGTTTCCTCACTCATGCGAAAAGGTCCAGTATCTGACATTTGATCTTGCAGTTCCTACACTCCGAGTAGGAGTAGCCCAGGTGTGCAGAACTCCAGTCAGTTCAGGAGACTCACTCAGATTCCTCACTCCAGCCAGTGAGTCTTCCTAATGTAAAGGACCGATGGTTTGTATATCGTGTCAGAACAAATCACAATTTTTGAAAGTAAATTGTATTTTTCCTGACTATACAAACCTGAGGTCCTTTACATTACATACTATGCCCACCTCATGCCACCCCTCAATCTGAACCTGGACCAAAAGGCAAACTGGAATGTTTACATCTGGGCAGGCGGGTATTCTCGCCTACCTGACGGTAGTTACTGCCTAACTACCTTGCTCGAGTTTAACGGCCATTTCCAGCCTATGCCTGAAAGTAATTCCTAATGTAAATACCTCAGGTTTGTATAGTTAGGAAAAATACAATTTACTTTCAAAAATTGTGATTCTTGAAGATAAATAAGAGCACATTTGTGAGGGGGATGAAGTATGGTGTGGAATTTAGCGATTTAGCCAAAATAATTCACGTTCGAGAAGAACACAGTTGAGCCTAAGGTGCCATGACTGTAAACTGAAGCCAGTTTCTCAAGCAACACTTGATTTCCAAGAGCTCACATAATTTGTGAAACTAATAACAAAACAGCCAATTTAGTTTCAGCAATTTCCCATGTACCTACAGTTCTGGGTGAAAGTAGCAGAAATTATAGATATGTAATCCATCCTTAACCACAGTGCACTTGGACAAACAAATTCTGATAAGAGCTCCATTCCCATAACAGTGTTAACATGAACAAATTTAGAAAAAATATGAGTAGGTAACATAATAACAAAACAGCCAAAAGTAGCAGAAATTATAGATATGTAATCTAGTTTGGACAAACAAATTCTGATAAGAGCTCCATTCCCATAACAGTGTTAACACAGTTCTGGGTGGTAACATAATAACAAAACAAAATCTAGTTTCAGTAATTTCCCATGTACCCACAGTTCTGGGTGAAAGTAGCAGAAATTATAGATCCATCCTAACCACAGTGCACTTGGACAAACAAAATCTGATAAGAGCTCCATTCCCATAACAGTGTTAACATGAACAAACTTAGAAAAAATAGGAGTAGGTAACAATGTTCATTGGACAGATTTTGGTAACAGTAAATTTGTGACAGATATAAGCATGACTTTTGTACTACACATGCTAGGAACACTCAAGATCACAACATAAAAACTCCAACTTCGAGTGTGGTTTAAAGTAAAATCATACCTTTATTTTAAATTTCAGCACCCTAGGTTAGGCTAGGTGGGGTTCAGGTTAAGGGAAAAGTCCCCTTCCCTGTGTAAGATAAGGACCTAGGCTTGTTTAATTTGCGGTGCCCTTGGCTGTGTTAGGTTGGTGACCAAGATAGTTCCTTATTAAAATTGGAAAATTACTTGTTGAACCGATGCCCATCACAAGAGATGAGCATAAGACAAATGAAAAAAAAGGGAATGGTTGGTTGAAACAACAACCAGAACCCAGTCAAAAAATTATCAAAACATTAAAAATTTAGAGAACATAAATATATGCGTTACAAGGCATGACACCATGAACAGTGAACAAGGCACAGTAATTTTGCCAGATCTAGAAGAAGAAATACAAAACAAATCAATGTTTCTAGATTCATTACAGAAAAGATGCAACAATGTTGAAGACTGCAAAATGTATGAGGTCCCAAGCAGGAAAGACAAAAATTAATCTGTCAAAATAGCAAAAATGAAGTTCAGTGGCCAAACCTTTCCCATGAAAATTAAAATACTGGGATTAAACAGGGAACTAAGATCTTATGTTCCCAAACCCATGCAATGTAAAAACTGTTGCAAATATGGCCATACAGCCATTAAATGCAGAAATTTTCCAAGATGTGCTTATTGCAGTTCACAAGAACATAACACACACTGGGACTTTGGCTAACCAAAATGTATAAATTGTGGCCTAGAACACCATGCCCGATCTAAAATGTGCACTCTATATTTACAATACTGAACTTAAATTACTACAAGCACGAACTGGAATGTCGATCAGGGAAGCAAAGTTAGAACTAAAAGTGAGAGGATTGAATGACCCAGCTACGAAATTTAGGCATGCAGATACTTCAAAATCAAACAATACCCAAACTGAAGCGAATGACAATAAAAATGAAGAAATATCATTATAAAAATATATGATCAAAGAACTCTTCTAAGGAGATTTCATACAACAATGACATTATCGCAGTGAACAATAGATTTACCTCTTTACCAGAAATAGATACGAATATTGACATAGAGAAAGACGAAGAGGAATTAAAATCTTAAGAATGTGGTAAAACGGATAATACAACTCTGTAAAAAGACAAATAACCCACCAATCTCGCCAAAAGCAAAAGTTCAGAAACAGAACACTAAATCAAACAGGTGACTGTCTCCCATAGTAACAACAATACCTCTAGGAGCAGAATCACAAAATTCAGATGAAATGGAAAACCAAAACATAGATAACTACGACGAAAGCAAAGAAATTCACCCATCACTAATTATAGGCACCACAAGAAAAACCAAGAAGGAACAACAAACTAATAAACATGAAGATATGTGGTTGTAGTAAATGCTTTGCAGCAATGAGCCACAAAAATAAAACTATAACTAAGAAAGCCTAACCAATACCATATGAAATTTCATGAGGTGTAGGAATAAGGAAAAAAACAAACATCAAATCTCATGAAGAAGGTTGCATGTGTATGAACATTTAGAATATTACAAAGAAAAACATATCAATGTTGTAGATAATATTCTAAAAAAATAAAAATGGAAAAATTAAATCATGATAGTAAAAATGTAACAATTAACGAAAGTCAAATTAAACCAACAATAAAAAATGAATCAAGACCTACAAAAATACAAATTAACTTGTAACAAATTTTAAAAAGTATCAGCTTAAATAATTTAGAGTAATTTGACCACTCATATTACACCATTCTATCGTTATATAATTCAATGGAATATAAATGGATTACTAACGAGAATGCACTTCGGAGAAGTCCAACGACTTGAAGTGAATACGAACCAATGATTATATGTATAGAACACGTAGGAAAACTTGTTCCAAATATAGGTAAATATCTGCTAACCACAACATCAAAGGAAAATGAAAATAATTTAGGAACAGCAATTTACTTCTACTTTTAACGTGGTTTTTTCCCATTTTGTATGGGGTAAGCACGATGCCGTCTTTTGAAGGACTTTGATTTGGCTTTCGGGTAGACTGTAGTCTCAATCGGCTGCTCTGCCTGACATCGCTTAGACCCCGGTACCGTATGTACATGTATTGTACCAGTCACCTAGTGCCCTTTCTCCCAGCAGCGAGAAGTAGTTGTGTGGTTAGGTGGACAGTTCGAGACGTGTGAGGTGTCTGTTGTTTTTTTTTTTTAGATGTTATATGTCCATAATAAAATGATATACAACAAAGTAAATACAGATTACACTGAATTACAGTAGTTGGGCGGGGTAAGAAATTTGCCAAATTGAAAAGAGAGATCATCTGTGTAAGTTATTTTATTGAGACAGATTTGTATACCTCAGTGTAATACTTAGAGATCTTCTACACTCCATGATAACATAACATTGGATCTTGCGTGAAACACAAAAGATATATATAAAGAAAATGGGGGAAATTTCTTACCCACAGTTTGTGGTAAGAAATTTGCCCTCACTGGGTAAGAAATTTCTATGCAAAGTTATTGCCCCAAAGTGTAAAAAATTATGCCCCATTCTCTGGGGAAGAATTTTTACCATTAAGGGGAAAAATTTCCACACTTTAAATGTAGTCCAGAAAAGACTTAGACTATTGTTTTGTTTCAAGCATAAACATAAATGTTAACGTTTATGATAAATTAAACTTTTTATAAACAAAACAATCCTCAATTCCTTCAGTACATCATTCAGCAATCATATATCAGTAAAAACACTACAATTTTTTCATGAGGTCATTTGCCTTTACATCATCAAATCTGTATGAGCCATTCTTTAACACATCAGGGAAACATGGCCCTATGAAGATATAATCAATGTCAATGATGGGTTTATCCTCCACTGGTGGCCACTCCCATGTTATCTTTTCTAGCATGGAAGAGAGGGTCTTGCGGCGTAGGAACACCATTTCAACTTTGTTCACAAGCAATTCGTCATCTTCTCTGAAACTTTTGTTACTTTTCCCCAGTAATGTTGTTTCTTTGGTTCAGTATAAACCACAGCAAAAAATTTATTTATTGATTCATCATCAATTTCCACTGACGTTGCTACATCTGGATCTTCAGTGGATTTTGATCTCTGCACCTCAGTCTCACCAGCAGCCTCACCTACATGTTCATCATCACTCTCTGGCCAGATCCTGTCAAAGCTCACATTCAGAGATGAGCCACGAGATTCTTTTGAAAAATAGCTTCCACTTGATATGCTTGATGGATCATCATCATCAGAAGCAACATTCATTCTTCCATTTTTCTGGGCTGTGGTCTTCTTTTTTCCCTGCTGTTGCTTCTTCTCTAGTTCTCTGTTTCTCTTGTTCTCTGCTCTCTGCTTCCTCTTAGTTTCTTTTTCCTTCTGTGCCTTTTCTCTTTCCTCAGTGCTGCTTATTACTTCCTCGTGTGTTAGAACTGTGGCTCCTTTTCCTAACATTCTACGAGCACCAGGTTTCTTGGCCTGATGGGGACGTTGTCGGTCAGATATGATTTGCTCCATGGACTTCTTGGTCTGTCCAGCTTTGCCAATTGCCTCTGCAAGTTCTTGAAGACTGTAAAGGTACAGGCAGCATGACTGACTATGCTGACACACTTTTGGAACTGTATAATTACGCTTTCCAGATGAACAAGGGGAGGGATGTGTTGCAGTGGGCAAAGGTGTACATGTTTTCCCGAGCGGTGTACTGTCTTTTGTCTTTGAAGTACCAAGCATGATGGCATCCTCTGCGTCCTCTTCTTGAGGAGGTGGTACAATAGGAATGCCTTCCTGAGTCTCAGGTCTGCCAGCAAGGATCCACCGATTGTATGCTTCCACCTTCGACCTGCTGAGCCGTGACACATCAAATTTGTTTCTGTCAATTGGAAAGACTCCAGTAGAAAAAAGCTTTTGCGTGCAATCTCCTCAGACAAACCTTTGCCCCACACAGAGGTAAGGAGTTGAACAAATTTCTGTCCAGAGATTGGTTCTCGTGATGTATGCTCATATGATGTGAGTGCCTGGTCATAATGGTTCTTCAGAGGTGCAAAACACACTGTCTAGTGCTGCAGCACATCAGTGCAGTGAGGAGGTAGGAGAACAATACTGATCTGCTCATCTCTTGTCAGCTTAACAGTTTCAAGAGTTGTGTGACTCACACGACCATCTAGAATTAGGAGAATCGGCCTTTTATTGTTTGTTAGTTCAAAAAATTTGACAAAAATTTCATGGAATACTTTGGCAGTCATCCACCCATTGTCACCTACACAGTAAATTGTTTGATTTGGAGTTGTTCCTGAATCCCCAATCCACTGCTGCATCAGTCGTTTTCCCTTAAACATAGTAGTGCAAAATTTTTCCCCAATTCTGTGGGGAAAAAATTTGCTGACTCGGTAAAAAATTTGCAGTAAATTTTTTGGCCCAGTGAGGTGGGGAATTTCTTTGCACCCCCATGGCTCCAAGGGGAGGAGTGGGTGCGGCTTCCTACTGCATATGAGGACCCACCCCACCCCTTACAAGCAAAATTATTAACCCAACCTCCTACAAAATGGTGTACCCTTAGTTCTGTGAAGAATTTGGAAAGTTTCTTACCCTGCATTTTACGAGATGCGAAAAAACAGTATAACATATAAATAAATAGTGACAGAAATGTGTGTAATACAACCCAATGCTTCACAAATACTCTATCTGCTGTTAGTCACATGTTTGTAAATAATCATGTAGAAGGGTTTTTATGCCATGTAAAAGTTCTTGCCCCTCTTTCTTTGTCAAATTTCTCACCCCGGTCGACTAAAATTTCAACAATAACAGTGAAAATAGAACAACCAGCCTAATAAAAAGTATGATTTAAACATATTACAGAAAATAAAAGATCTTAAGAATCCAATAAACATTGTTGGAGATTTCAATGCACAGGTATAACAATATTACACCGGATAAAGATGGAGAAAATAGAAAACTTGATAAACACTAGTAATCTCTGTTCCCCTCGATTTGGGACCGCCTTGACGTGGTGAGGAGGCTCTTGAACCCCAGGAATCTGTTCCCGGGTTTGAGTCCAAGGGTCCCATAGACCATTATATCTTTCTTTGAATTAATTTTTGCAGAATTTTCTGCTTTTGCTCAAATTTATTGGACCTGATAAACAGGAAAAGATATCATAACTGGGATTGGGTTTATATCCGAAGCTAAATAGTGGGAACTGTGGTAGGACCATCAGCTGCCCGATAATGTTCGGACCTGAGAGATATCAGGCAGAACTATTTTTAGGGCTGGACCATGGATTCCAGGGGGTCCGGTTTTGGGGATAGGACCCTTGTCATTCTATCTGGTTTGCCCATAACATGACTAGAGTGGGGATGATAGTATTCTCGTAATACCTTCGGTCCTAGCAAACAGGTTTGGCTTACACTTGAGCCAGTATAATCATGTTGTGCCATCCCCTGTGGGGTAGGGTAGGGTAGGGACGTGGACATTTGGGAGTCAGTTCTCACTTGTGCCATTGGTGGAAGAATAATCCACATGAAAGGCTGATGATATCTTTTTAAGGTTTTCAGGTTTATTATTATTGTTATTTTTTTACCCCTCTCAAATCTTTATGTCTAGCATTTATAAGGATTCGAGTACCCTTGGACCCTCTGATGGTGCTGTTCTGGCACAGATGATGACCCACCTTGGCGATTGAAATTTCTCCAAATGTTGATGACATCTTGAAAAATAAATTGACAAAAAACAGTAATAACAAATATCCTGATCCCCCTCCTGACTTCCCCTCCCCTGGACCCTCTAGCCATGCTTCATTGATGACGACCTCAAGTAAGGACACGGACTTCTCTAAGAAATCTTCATCCAAAATTAAATCCTCAACACAGCCAGGTTGTGTGAAAAATGTGAGAATGCTCCATATCAAAGACTTACCAGTCTGTTGTGATTATGAAATGATCTCGACAGCTCTGAAATCATTTGGAACTGTTGTAGAAATCAGGATGAACTTTATTGATATTGAATCTAAATGGGAAGAGTGAGTTACCTTTAGTAGCCATGATGAGGCTCTAAAGGCTAGTAGTATGATAAGTGCCATACAAATAGGTCAAGCTACAGTACGAGGAGCCTTAACAGACAAAGTTCCCAAAGACATGGACGTTTATGTGCCATCTAAATGGGCTCAGGATAAACCAGAGAGAAAGCAGAATGCAGAAATAAGGACTCCTAAACCCCCTATGTGGGTGGTAGCTCCAGCCAAGGAGGAAAGTTATAACTACAGTAAATTTTGCAGGTGTCTCCAGAAAAAGGTGGGAGGAATAAAGAGTGGTGATATTCTCGTTTTGGGAAGAACAGAGTTCTTATTCATGTCAAATCCACAACCCAAGCATATATGTTGACCTTGTTGGACGTAAAAAAATTATGAAATGATTACGAAGATTAAGCCCCACTTAAGCTTTAGGCATGGGAAAGGAGTACTATTTGATAAAGCCCTTTATGACATGACAGAAGAAGAAATTCTAGAAATGAGTCCCACTTCAGTTTGGAGAGTGAAAAAGGCAACTATTGCCAACATGATCATTTTAACCTTGCTCAACATGTCATTTTGAAAATTTTAACCTTTTTCCAGCAAAGACCAATGCAGTGCTATCATTGTTTTAAGTTTGGCCACCTTCAAAAAACTGCAAAAATACTAAAATTTGTATAAACTGCTCTGTTGTCCATGATGATGATGAGTGTAATAGAAAAGCAAAATGTGTTAATCATCAACTGGAACATAAATCCAATAACAAAAATTGTGAAATTTACAAATTTGAACTGTCTGCACTAATTAAAGTCAATGCAGAGCGTATAAGTATCAGTTTTGCAAAAAGAACAATTAGGTCAGCAAACTAGGAGCTATGCTGTTCTTAAGCCTCTACCCTTAACTACCACTATGGGTGCAGTGGCAGCACGCTCTAATGTAGCAGGTGCATCAACCCCTGTGGTAGTGGCCCAGCCATCTGGGTCAGGTCCTTGGCCTGTTGAGGCTAGAGCACAAGCCTCCAAGGATCATAAGATGGCATTTAACCTAACCACCTTGGAATTGTCTCAGGCAGAGTCTCTGCCTGATATAATGCCTGATTTAAGAGCACCAAAAGAGCAAAAGTTCCCCTAATCTCTCCAATTAAACATGCATCACTTAGTAATAGATACGAAAGTACTAAGCTCGATGCAAGAACCCCAGCCTGAATTTAAACAAACTGACAAGAAAGGGAAACAAAATGACACCAGTAAATCAACAGATAATAAACCAAACCTGTCAAGACCAGTCCTTTCCAAATCATCTCTTGATAATACTCATAAACAAAAGAGAGTAAATGGGAAGGCTCCATTCAAAGGGCCTTCCACCAAGCCCAAAAAATAGTTTTCACGTCAATACTATAGTGGAATTGTAGCGGTCTTAGGGCTCGAAGTGAAGAGCTGAAGATACTGCTCCATGACCATAGCCCAGGTATTGTGTTTCTCTAGGAAACTAAACTTAGAAGCACACAATATAATCCTGGGTTGAATTACAGCATGTATAATTCTCCGCCACCAATCGCAGATAGAGGCTAATTAGGCGCAGTAAGTCGTCAACACTCATTGCAATCACTTAATGCTATCTCCAAGCTGTAGCAGTAACTCATTTTAGACAAGCAAATTACAGTTTGCTCCATCTTTCTTCCTGCTGATTTGGATTTCACTTATAATGATATTCATTTACTGATCAATCAGCTTCCTACTCCTTTCCTCCTCCTTGGTGATTTTAATGCTCACAACCCCCATATGGGGTGGGAACACGACAGATGCCAAGGGTGGGATGTTGGAGATATTATGGATGATCATAATATCACTATATTCAATAATGGAGCCATGACTTACCATAACATCTACCCCAATACTTTTCGGCTATCGATCTGAGCTTTTGCTCATCTAGTGTTCACCTTGATTATGAATGGTCAGTAAATGAATATCCAAATGGGGATGACCACTTCCCAGTTCATATAAAAACAGTTAAGAATTAGTCTTCTGAGTCACCTCCCAAATGGAAGGTAGATGAGGCAGACTAGAAGAAATTTAGTGAGTCTGTTCTCATGGACGAGAATGTAAAATCATTTCCATCTATCTGGGAGGCATATAATTACTTCAGTGACACCACCAACAGTGCAATTGCATCTATTCCAACAACAAAAGAGAAGCCTTCCAGACCAGCAGTTCATTGGTGGAACAAAACCTGCAGTAGTATGAGAAAGATCACTAGAAAATGCCACAAAAAGTTTAAGAGGAGTGGAACTGCCCAAGCCAAAGTTGTTTACCAACGTGTTGTGGCCAAGCAAAATAAATATTTTAAAAAAAAAAGCAAAAAGAGGTCATGGATTTACCACAATGGCATTAGGTTAAAAATACCATCCAAAATGATTTGGAAGAAAATTAAAAAACTAAATGGCAAGTTTGTCCCTGAACCTCTGCCTACCCTTAAGATAAATGGTGACCTAATCACCCAACCAGAAAGGGTCGCAGAAAAATTTGAGAACATTTTTCGAGAATATCAAGTAGTGAGAACTATTCTGTAGAATTCCAAGACATTAGAAATGCCCAGATTTCTCTTGATTTAAGTGAAAACAATTTTAACCATATAATGCAAAATTTACACTACAGGAACTCAAAGATGCCTTGCAGAATACTCAAACCATCAGCCCCTGGTGAAGATAAAATACTTTATGAAATGCTGAAACATCTCCCAGAAAAGTCAAGTCAAATTTCTTTTAGACATAATAAATGAAATCTGAGAAACTGGTATTATTCCAAAGAGCTGGAAATTATCATTAATCCTCCATATGAAGAAACCAAACAAGGATCCTGTTTTACTCAGCAGCTACCGACCAATAGCTCTCACCAGTTGTGTTTGTAAGCTGATGGAAAAGATGATTAACACTAGACTTGTATGGCACTTAGAAACAAATAAATTGCTTTCTCCATTCCAGTTTGGCTTTCGGAAAAGTAGATCTACTCTAGATCCCTTGCTCAGTCTCTCAAACCAAATACAACAAGGTTTTGCTAAACAGAGTCAAACAATAGGCGTTTTCTTTGATTTGGAAAAGGCATATGACACCACATGGCGTTATGGTATTATAAAAAAATTGTATAAGATGGGCATTAAAGGAAAAATGATCAGATTTATAAAATCGTTTTTATCAGAAAGATATATAAAGGTAAGAGTTGGGAATCATGTATCACGACCTTTCTTACAAGAAGAGGGAGTTCCTCAGGGTAGTGTCCTTAGTGTCACCCTCTTTGCTATTGCCATTAATGGAGTATTAGAAAAGATATCACCAATAAAAGGCTCTTTATTTGTAGATGATTTGGCTCTGTACTGCACAGGATATGATGCAGCATCTACTAGCAGGTTCATGCAAAGAGCAATCGATAAAGTAAGCAAGTGGGCTAATGAGCAAGGGTTTCGATTTTCCGAATCTAAAACTGTCGCTTTTGGGTTCTGCAGACCCCGAACTAAGGAAATCATTCCAACTCTACCTTAAATGGAACTATTTTACCTTATTCTACTGAAGTAAAATTTTTAGGAATGGTATTTGATGAAAAGCTCACTTGGAATAATCATATTGACCAGTTAAAAATGAAAGTGAAATATTTTAAATTTTAAAAGTAGTATCTAATTTTAATTGGGATGCTGATAAGAAATCGTTGTTAAGGCTTCATAATGCAGTATGTTTATCTAAGTTAGACTATGCCTGCCAAGTATACTCATCTGCTTCAAAGACTAAAATTAAGGAATTGGATTACTGCATAATATGGGGCTAAGGATCTGCACTGGAGCTTTTAGAGCTTCACCCCTTGACAGTATTTATGTAGACTCCCATCAGCTACCACTGGACTTAAGGGGGCATGAGCTAGGTCTGATATACACCACGCGGCTGAAAAGCTCAAAGGAGAATCCTTCTTTTGAGATCTTAAAGCAGTGTGACTCAAGTCTATTTGGATCTAGATCTTCAATACCATTTCAAATCAGACAGCTGGGTGAACGGGAAGATGAAAGCATAAAAACCAGAAGATCCTACAAGTTAAACATCCTGCTATCTCTCCATGGTTTATTCCAGCAATAGATGTCTGCATTAAAGAGACAAAGAAGAAAGATCGTTCGGAAGAAGAAGTCAGAAACAAGTTTTTGGAGCATGATGAGAGGCATATAAATGACAGGAAAATCTATACTGACGGATCAAAATCGGAAGATGGAGTAGGATGTGCAGTGGTGTGTGAGGGGGAATCATATATAAAAAGTTATCAGACTCCTCATCCATTTTCACTGCTGAAGCAACAGCCATAGTTGATGCTTTAAATCTTGCATCTGATAAGAAATTTAAATCCACAGTAATATATAGTGACTCAAGGAGTGTTTTAGAAGCCCTAAAGAAGTTTAACCCTACCCATCCCTTAATTCAAAAGGCTCAGGAATGGCTTTTTTATCTTTCTGTTCGCCACAAATCAGTAAAGTTTTGTTGGATTCCTGGGCACACTGGTCTAGAAAGGAATGAACTGGCTGATAGTAAAGCAAAGGATGCCGCAAAAAAAGTTAAGTACTACCTTAACTTAACCAGACCACTGATCTGATTAACAGCTCTCCTACAGGCCAGTTATTAGATTTATTTTATTCGCTACAAAATGGTTACCTAGCAGAGGGACTTACAATTTTCTTCATTGGCAATCGGAGAATCAGAAACATTAGAAAAAGCAGAGACACTTGGAGTTCAGGTTTTAATCGTCCAATGATTTTCACTTCAAAGGATGTCGCAAAAATAATCCTGATTTCCGGCGCTTGGCTTCAAGACCTTTGCATTTCATAATCAGTCAATCAATCAAAAAATAATAAAAATGGATGAAAATGGACTTCCCATTTTATCCACAAATTTAGATTTTCCATTAGAAAAAACTCGATTTTTGGAATTCGTTTTATAAAAATAAAAGATTGAGAAAAATTAACACGAACTTAGAATTGGCCAATCCCGCTTCACCATAATATATTTTATAGCCAACTAGTGGCCCAATTTTTCACTGGGTTAATATTTGATGCACACCTGAATTGGTGCACTGCCTAAATTTAATCGCCTTAAATCAGAATGCAAACGGGGAAGACTATTTTAAAATTTTAAATGATCAATTTGGGAGCTGTAGATAACTCTTACCATTATCTGTATAAAGAATCAGTGTTATTTTAATGATTATCGATATGATTTTGGTTCAATAAAGATTTTAGTCATTTATAAATATACTAAGATAATTTTGAATATAAAAGTTTAATAATATTTAATTTTTGCTGATCCTATCCAATCTCCTATCAGTAAAGTCTTCATTTTTTAAGTTCATATTTTAAGAGTGAATTTTACTAGTATGTCAAATTCATTAAGAATCATTATCAATCCTATCATTAACAAAACATCTATTTGATCTAAGGGATATGGTTTATAAAAAATCATAATGGGTTCTCAGCCCGTGGTTAACAAGACCTAAATTTTTAGTCAATCAACAGGAAATATAAGAAATGATTCCAAAGACAGATTCTGGACCCATTTTCCCATGAAGAATAAAGGATCAGACTTGAATCCATTTGTGAGTTGAACTATTTATCAAAAGGTTCCTGGATCTTTCAGAATTTACCATAGACAAAATCCAGTAGATTTCTAAAGACGAATGCTCCAGGAGCTGAAGATTTATACAGATCCTGGGTTGTAAATCACAACATTCAAAAATATTTTAATGACTGTTCCCAGAACAAGTTATATAAATTATTAAGATAACCAACGGTATATCTTCATAGAGATTTTTGGCAATCGCTTTATTTATTTTCATCAAAATTATAAAGCAAATATCAGCCAATAATTTTGTGATTTTTAGTGACTCTGGTGAAGGTCCGGAACCGCCAATGGCTTCAAAGCATTGGTTCAAAACCCATCAAGGTTACTGCACCTTCAAAAAGATAATTAGTTTGTGCATGACTGAAATTAAATATGGACTCCTGCGTGTAGACTTTTGCTGACTAATAATAGTAAAATTTGAATTTAGCTGTGGGTGTCATGGGTTCTGGTAACGGAAATGGGGATGAGAATGGTTGGGTAGAAATCTGGTCATGGGTACTAGGTATAGGGTTTTGTGTTGAATATCTCAATGGGTATAGAACAGAATATGGGTATGGGTAAGTCGTTTATTTCTATGGGTTATAGTTATACAATGGGTAAAAAGTGTATGGATTTCCACCACAGCAACCAGAGTGAATTTCTGCAACTAGGAATCTTTGATTGCTGTTGGTCTCCTGAATAATCAATCCTATCATTAATTAAAAGAGATGTGAAAAAGAGATATTTTTCATTTTCTTTCAATTTAATTTGATGAAATGATCAGAACGTCCTTATGGTAAATGCAAAACCTTTAGGCTGGAGAATATGTATAACCCATGATTGTGTCAGGTTTGGTAAAGAAGTAGTTTTATCAACAATTTGGTGGATAAATGCTTTCATCGTGTATTTTCGCTGTCAGTGCTGACAGACAAGTTATAGAAGAGCAGGAGATGAAGATGCTAGGTTCATAGATAAAAATTATGGATATACAGTAATAATTACAGATGATGTTGTATTATCCTGAAAGAAGCTTTTTAAGACAGCTAAAGCTAAACCTTTTATTTTGCTTATTTCATCATTTATAAAGTTGGACTGAATACAGTTGAGTAAACGTTCCATGAAAAGATCATTGTAAAGAATGAAGAGTCAGTGTTATAGTAGACGATGAAAGGATAGAAATCGTTAACCATGAAAGTAAATTAGTCACATACAATGATTTAGTCACAACAAGACTTATAACAAAGGTTTGAAACATAATAAGGAAATGTTCATGAAACAGTTGAAATCATTTTTTTTTTTGTAATAAATTTGAAGCAAGAAGTGTTGAAAAGGGGAGAAATGGATATTTGATAATGAAGAGGTAAATTTGTTCAAATGAAAAATAATAAACTGGGAAATAGACAAAATAGATCAAAGGTTTGTGAGGTGGTTTGGTCAAAAAAAGAAAAATTGACAACGTGGCATGAAGCAGACGTATATTTTCTTTATTTTCAGGAAGGTTTATTCTGGAAAAGATTTTATATATATATATATAGTTCCATATATAAAACATATAAAACCGATATTTTTTTATGAATATATATATATCATATCCTGAAGTTCGTGATTGAAATGACCAACATCCAGAAGTATGAGATTACCCGTAAGACAGTCAGGTGGTGTACGTTGTGTATAGGATCTCGGATACAGTTGTCAGAATTTTGAAGTGGCTGGTGATAGGGATATTTTTGTTACCTTTTTGTAAACAACTGACTTTTGTTCAGAGTGATTTATTTTGTTTTTCCTGGTTTTACTTCCTTTATCCAAAAAAGTCTTATGCATGTATTGTTATTTCACTTTACGCAGTCATGCTCCATTTGTTTTCTGGTAAAGTTTACATTCTCAAAATCAGCTGTTTATCAATTTCTACTATGAAATCATCATTGCCATATGTTTCTTGAATAGATGATGCTAGTAGCATTTATAGCTAGGTCACCTGTTGGGATTGATTTAATTGGATATGATCGGTAAGAATTTTAAAAATTTCTTTAAAATAACAAAGATGTTTAAATGGACAAATTTGATATTGGATGCAGTTATTTTAAATGTTTTAAGTAAATATTAGCCTCGATCCTGTATCATCATCACTGCCTGTACAGTGCACTTCAAATTTCTTCAGATCCATTGTTATATAATTAAGTATATATAATTAAGCTTTCAAATACGTATGTTGATAAACTTTCAAATGTCTAAATCCTTGAAACGGAAGTATATCGAAAAATTTAATAGATAATGGTTATTTATTTTTAAGAAAATTCACCAGTATTAACAATGTCGTAAAATTAATAATTGTTTTGCAAACCCGACACTCTTCTAGTGTTTTAATGAATGAAACAGATTATTATTATTATTATTATTATTATTATTATTATGCTATTATTATTATTATTCGGCTGTTTATTATTATTATTATTATTATTATTATTTAACAAAAGTTTTTGAAGATTAATAATGTCGGTAGTTTTATTATAAATAAATTATTAGTATGTGAGGGAGCCAAAAGTTAGCTAGACGTTGGGAAACATGTAAGAGTCTGTTTTTCACCCAATTTTCTTGCCTTCATATTAATCATCATTTAACTTAAAGCAGTAATTTACTTTCTTCCAGACATTTTTAATAAATTAAGCAGCCTAATTTATCCTTGACAGAAAAACAAATATTCTGTATTTTATTTATTTTTAATTTTAGATCGGCAACTTTTTTTAGTTGTATGTGAAACGTAATTAAATTTATTTTTTTTTTAATTATTTTTAATGTGTTCTTTTTTGTTCTTTGCTCTCGTTTAGTCATCCGACCAGTGGTGTCTAATATATACTGTATCTTATCAGTGAAACCAAACTTGACCTCATTGAAATTAATTCCTGATTACCTTCATGTGTCCTTGGAATTAGGAGACCGAACATTCCTATGTCTTTGAAATGCAGGTTTTGTTCAAGGAGAAAAACCATCGAGAAAGAACGAAATTTTACCCAAAAAATAAGCTGAGGAACATTCACCTGCAAATGGGTTCCTTAAGAAAATGGATTTCTTTTTCTCTCTTTATCTTCTCTCTCTGTCTCTTCTCTCTCTCTCTCTCTCTGGAGGTATAATTCTGATGTTGCTCTCTATGTGATAGACTGCATGAATTTAATTAACAAAGGTGCCCTCAGCCAGGAGTTGTTGGATCATGTGCAGTGTACCATCAAGGAGGAGGGTAAAAACGACAGGCCATTGGATGGCAATGGAGGCATGGATTGAAATCACCAGGTAATCTAATTTTGGGAAATGACCCCAAGAATACAGAGCAAACATAACCCTCCATAGAGCTCCACCTTCACTTCACCCCCACAATGTCAAATACTAAAGAGGTCCTTTCCTTCCCCCTAATCCTTAGTCCCCTCGTCCCCCCCATCGTCCTCATCTTACTCCTCCACCGCTGCATTCCTGCTCCATTTAGATCCAAGATCACAAATGGCTTCGATTCTCTATCTCGCTCACACCCTCAATCACATTTCCCCTTTTGTTTACATTCTTGGATTCTGTTTAAAAAGGTTTAAATTTAGTTTTGGGTCAGCATAAGAATATCAAATACACATGAGTACACAGATTTGCACAAAAAGGAGTTTCCACTTTTGGAAATAACTTGACAATTTAAAATTGGATATATATATATGAATGTATATATAGTTATATATACTATAAGAACTGTGTATATATATCTGGATATACATAGTATATATTGACCCCATATAATATAAAAATATATAATATAATATATATATTGGTTTATAAATATAATATAAACTATATATATAATATGAATCAAATGGGAATATATATATATATATATATATATATATATCATATATATGTGGACTATGAAATTTTGTTTTTGTCATACTCATGTAATGTTATGGTGTTTTAATACCCTGATGATAATCATGGGAAAAATGATCATACCCGTTCAGTTTTAAGGCAGAATGAAAAAAAAGTGAGAGTGAGAGTGAAGATATCAAGATTCCCCATTCCGGCGAGATGGTGTGGAGTGCGTTTAGTCCTCTGCGTAAAACGCTCTGAAGAAAAAGTTTGATGTGGTGGAGTTTAAATGACCAATGCAGCCTTATCAGAATGAGCCATGGTTGTTCTAATCATGTAACAGTTTGACGGCTGGCAATGGAGCTTATAAAAGAATCCATATGTTGTATCACCCGGTATAAAACAACGGTTCCCTTTAACTAGCCACGCTAAAAATGGCTAAGAGTTTTAAACCCCTCAGACGGTCGCCTTCTTTTACCATATTTTGATGAACGATTCTTCTTTTTCAAGAGAAAAGTTTGTGAATGGAACGCCTCCCGTCGGTGGAGAAAGTCTTCTTGAATCCGGGATTATCACAGGCACTGCTTTCCATTAATCTACTGGTTTTCAATGATTTTTTTCAACAATCTGTCATTAAATGTCATATGGAGGTTTCGAACATGTTGTCATCTTGTGAAAAGCTTGATTTATTCATTAACAACCTGATAACACTCGTTAGGTATGATATGTTAATGTCTTCCATCAGTTTCTCTTTCAGCATTGATCTCCTGCAGAGGGTGATATTGTGACAGACTTTTTTTCTGTGTCACTAACTAGTAAAAAAGTTGAAAATATGATTGTCCTATCAAAACATCATCAGTTGTCTAGAATTGTTCCATAAAGAAATAAATTACTTCTGGAAGTAGTCCATATAGTTGTACCTTTGAAAATCAAGGCTCCCCAATGAATTACAGAACTAAATGTCTACAGTTATTTATGTTTGTGCTTAGTGCAGTTTAACCATTTCTAATCTTTAGTTTTCATTAGTTTTATGAAGTCCATTTTAGGCAGTCACACTTAGAAATCTGATTAATAGTGAAGATTAAAATGACTCAATGGTTTAAAAGTTTTTTTAAATGAATGTGCTGATACTTAACATGGATTGTTCATCACGATCGATTACAAACCAGATTTTAATGTTTTAAATCTGTAAAACCGCTTTTAAAAAGAATAGAAACATTGGCTGTAGAAAAGTAACTATATATATGTGTGTTTTTTATTCACATTCTTCAACATACGTAAAAAGAAAGTAGAAATTGACAGATATTCAATGCCTAATACAGAGGGTGTTATATACACAAACAGGTGGCCTGTTGTTGGTATCCTGCCCTGTTTTATTCAATATACCTTGTCATCTTCCTGGAGTGTTCGAAAATCTCCAGGTGTCTTGAATGTTTGATTTTAACAAAAATGTTTTGCTGTAGCTCAATAACATAACTTCCCATTTAATGGTGTTCCTGTTATCCTTTAAAAAATAGTTCCATTGATCTCCCATCTTTGCCTTGTCCGGGAGCACTACAGATGTCTTTGCATTCATTGTCCAATCATAATTTCTGTGAGTTTTTGTTCTTCATCTTTGTCCTTACTGTATTGTTTTTGTGTGACTTTCTTTAGTAGTTATCCTTTTGTTTCTGCCCCTCTCTTCCTTATGTAGATTCTCGAACCCCATTTTCTTTCTTCACCCTCTTCCGAAACTTGCTCTGTGGCTCGCAAATCATTTTGATGATATCTGTTATTCTGGATCATCTTCAGTCAAAAGCTTTGTAAATATTAATGATTCCATTAGTGGCATCATTTATGATTTTTTCTCCATTGCTATGGATGAATAAAAACGTTTTTTTATATTTGTCAATATTATGAAAATTGTATTATTTCTTATTATATCTAGAACGACGCAATTTTAAACGTGTTTTACATATTACGTCCCTTTTATGCCAACCATGATTTAGTTTCTTGATATAATGTATAATTAGCCTCATAATAGTATGTAAGATTTTCCTTTTGCCAGTTATCTGGTGTTGATTGAATAAACCTTTAATTGTAACATTAACGTGGCTTCTGCTACAAAATTGGGTTTTCACCGAAAGAAGAAGTGTTTTTGGTTATAAATTTCAAAATATACTTCTAGTATTTTCGAAATGACTTCCACGTTTAAATGATTTCGTAGTATTGTCGTATCTGGATTTATATAATCATAATCTTCGTTTTTAATGCATGTTAATAATTTTCCCAGAAATTGCTTTGGTTCCATATAAATTAAAGGAGTTACCTGTTAATAAATTAAACTGATTTAGTTTATTCATATTATGTATCCATACTGTAAAAAATTAATTACATATTGTGCTGTTTAAAGGTTAACATAAATTGCAGTTCATCTAAATTTGGTGGTTGAAAATATGATACATCTGTACAATTTTCTTTTTGGAGAATTTTGAGAATATCTATTACAGCAAAGTGTATATATATTTATACTCTTCATTTTGACTGTTGACTCTTCTTTCTTGGTTTTACCTAGCACATTACCATAAATTGCACCCCTCATCTTTAGAATGGTGTTCCAAATGAGTTTCCTAGTAATAAAACTTACTTTACATAGTGCTTGGAAAAAACAATGTCATTGATATCTGCGTGTGCATCATTTGGGGTGTTAAGGCTCCAACAAGCACACATACAAACATATACACACGCACTTTATATATATATATATATGTGATGTATATTTCACACATTACCACAGGTGAAAAATAAGAGACGGGGTGTAGATCCTGACGGGTTTCGACTTTATTTCAGGCCATTGACGAAGGACTGATACATGGTATTAGAGGTCACAAATACAGTACTGACGAACACACAACCGTTTGGGACTACAGGTCCACCCACAGGCGGGTATCAAGGAAGGAGTGGCATTCAAAAATCATTTGGCTAAAAATCACAATATACTCTCAGGGGACAATACTGATAAACGTACCGACCATAGGAGACTACAGATCCACACCTGGCAGGTGTCAGGGAAGAGGGGTTGGAAAACTCATTAGCACTGCTGCCCCCGTACTCTACTTACAAATGTGATAATCATATTTCCATACATCTCTACTACCTACCTTAAAATTTAAACAATTTACAAATTTCTTTTGATATTAAAAGATCAAGTTTATACACCCCTTGAATGATATTCATATTATGGCTGTAACTTTCTTTTATAAAGTTAGATTTAATGGTATTCCTTTCCAGTGCGTTATTAGAATATCCAATCCTTTTTGCTCCTTCCCAGTTGATAGCATGATTGTTTTCACTAACATGTACAAAAATACCACTGTTCCCCTGTGCATATCTCACACATTTTTTATGCTGTTCTATTCTCTTTTCCAGTGCTTTACCCGTTTAGCCAATATAAAAATTGTCACAAGACTTACTTGGAATTTTATATACACACCCTTTAGTACTGTCGGGAGAGTTCTTTATAAGAACATGTTTCATTGTTTTATTGTTCTTAAATGCGACATTAACACCAAAATTCTTAAGAAGATGGGAGATATCTTTCATATTTATATTATAAGGCAGTACAAGCAAATTTTTTATGTTGTAAAGTTCTTTTTGGTTTTGATACATAGTCTGTTTTGCCACTTCTAATGCATTGTTTAATATACTGTCAGGATATTTCAATATCTTGCCTGTATTCCTAATCTTATCTATTTCATCATCAATATATCCAGGGCTTCATACACGTAATGCTCTTAAAAACATAGATCGAAACACTGATTTCTTAACCTTATTGCTTTGTCCGGAATAGAAATGCACATAGGAAGACATTTTAGTAGGTTTTCTATACACCCATTACTATTTCTTCGTATGAAGACATCCAAAAAGGGTAAGCACCCACCATTTTCCATTTCCATAGTGAATTTAATTGATGGTACTGAATGATTTAACTTGACAAAAAAGTTATTTACATCTTGGCCATACACAAATTATGTCGTCAACATACCTAAACCATGTTACATTACGTGGGATTTTGTTGTTTAATATTTTCTTTAAAAAAAATTCCATAGTTAAGGGAGTGATTTATGGAAGTATGAAAAAATCAGACACCACAAACGTCCCTAAAAGATTTATGGTTGCTATCAATGAACTGAAAAAAGATAAAAATATACATATGACAAAAGCAGATAAATCAGGCGCTCTTGTAATTTTAAATAAAAGTGAATATATGGAAAAAATGGAAAATCTTTTGGGTGATGATAGCACATATAAAGAATTAAATAAGAACCCGTTAGACAATGTGAACAGTGTTTTCAATAAGAAAGTGAAAAACCTGTTAAAAGGTAACGAAAGCCTTATAAAGAAGTTGTGTGTGACCTCTCCATCGCTACCATACATGTATGGTACAATAAAAACTCTCAAAACAAACTTTTCTGCCAGGCCAATTATCAGTTCAGTTGGTTCCGCATCTTACAAGCTAGCGAAGTACTTAGTGGATATCCACAACCCATTAGTAGGTACCATCTCAAATGCTAATATCTCGAATAATGTGGATCTGATAAATAAACTAAATAGTGTACAGATTAATAGTGAATCCAGGCTTGTAAGTTTTGATGTAGTATCACTATTCACAAAGGTGCCAATTGATGATCTGATGGCGTTTTTATCTGAATTGTTAGAGAACACACAGCTGGATATCAATTTTCTAAAAAGTACTTTAATTGAACTGATTAAATTGTGTGTGCAAGATTGTAAATTTGAATTTAATGGTAAATTTTACTCACAAAATTTTGGTATGGCAATGGGAAACCCTCTATCACCAGTATTAAGTAACTTATATATGGAATTTTTGAAAAGAAAATGTTAAACAACATAATCCCACGTAATGTAACATGGTTTAGGTATGTTGACGACATAATTTGTGTATGGCCAGGAACCAAGATGTAAATAACTTTTTGCCAAGTTAAATCAATTAGTACCATCAATTAAATTCACTATGGAAATGGAAAATGATGGGTGCTTACCTTTTTTGGATGTCCTGATACGAAGAAATAGTAATGGGTTTAAATGTAGTGTGTATAGAAAACCCACTAATATTTCTTCCTATGTGCATTTCTATTCTGGACAAAGCAATAAGGTTAAAAAGTCAGTGTTTTCATCTATGTTTTTAAGAGCATTACGTGTATGTAGCCCTGAATATATTGATGATGAAATAGACAAGATTAGGAATGCAGGCAAGAAATTGAAATATCCTGATAGCGTATTAAACAGTGCATTTGAAGCGGCAAAAAAGACAATGTATCAAAACCAAAAAGAACCTTACAACACAAAAAATTTGCTTGTTCTGCCTTATAATAATATGAAAGATATCCCTCATCTTCTTAATAATTATGGTGTTAATGTCGCATTTAAGAACAATAAAACAATGAAAAATGTACTTATCAAGAACTCCCCTGACAATACTAAAGGGTGTGTATATAAAATTCCGTGTAAGTCTTGTAACAACTTTTATATTGGCCAAACCAGGAAAGCACTGGAAAAAAGAATTGAACAGCATAAGAAAAGTGTGAGATATGCACAAGGAACAGTGGTATATTTGTACATGTTAGTGAGAACAATCACGCTATCAACTGGGAAGGGGCAAAAAGGATTGTACATTCTAATAATGCACTGGAAAGGAATATCATTGAATCTAGCTTTATAAAAGAAAGTTACAACCATAATATGAATATCAGTCAAGGGATGTATAAACTTGATCCTTTAATATCAAAAGAAATTTGTAAATTGTTTAAATTTTAAGGTAGGCAGTAGAGATGTATGAAAATAGGATTATCATATTTGTAAACACAGTACAGGGTAGCAGTAGTAATGAGTTTCCAAACTCCACCTCCATGACACCTGTCCCTGTCAGGTGTGGATCTTGAGGTCGTTTTGACACTCCTACCTATGGTTTGTTTATCAGCATTGTCCCCTGAGAGTATATTGTGATTTTAGCCAAATGAGTTTTATTTTTCACCTGTGGTAATTGAAGGCCACTCCTACCTCGACACCGGCTTGAGGGGGATATGTAGTCTCTAACGGTTGTGTATGTTCATATATCAGTACTGTTCCTGTAGTATATATATTTGTGACTTCTCATACTCTGTATCAGTCCTACATATCAATGGCTTGGAAATAAAGTCGAAACCGGTCAGACCTACACCCCGTTTCTTATTTTTATATATATACATATACCATATATATATACATATATATATATTTATATATATATATATAATATATGATATATATATATATATATATATATATATATATATATATATATATATATATATATATATATATATATATATAGTATATATCATATACATACCCAAAAAAAAAAAAAAAAACACAGGATCTTTATAGATGGAAAAACTATTGGGGCTGCTCTGGCTAATCGACAGCTCGCAAAACACACAGAAGGAGGAGGAGGAATAACAAAAATACAGGAAATTGTTATAAAAATAGATTTATTAATATTAAACTTAATAAAAATCTTAACCAAAAAAGAAAGCCAAAAAAAATGAGCCAGGTCCGGGCCACGAAACACAAAAATAAAGCAATATTACTTTATATAAAAAAAGAAGTACCAGCAGCAGTCGATACAAAAAAAAAGCCATCTCCAGCGAAGTCCACCAACTAACGACAACAGGCCGTATTATCACGACGTCCTGCTGCCGTCTCACCAAAATACCAAGGACACGGGGCCACTGCACCTGAGCCAAAACCACCGACAGGGTCTCCACCTGCGGCCAACAAACAACCATCTTCGTTGGTGCGCTGCTCCAGCCTGGGCCCAAACACCGGCTGCCCAAGAAACGTCTTCAAAGTCGAACTGCTGCTGGTACTCAAAAGTTCTCATCCCCAAGAGAACAACCTGTTATATATATGCTGCCCTGAACCTGACTAAAAGTTGGCGCCACGCCACCACAGACGTCAACAATCCTGTGAAAATAAGAGGAGGGGAGAGGATTAGCCAAATAAACAAACAGGTAACTACCCAGCCCCTCCCATAGAACCACCAAAAATCCTAACACCTTCCCCCGACAGAAAAAAAAGGAACACGGCCACTGCGCGAGCCAACAATTTTTTTTTTTTTGGGCAAAATAACCAACCTCCTCCTCCAATGCGGTGAAAACTCCGACAACCAGAGCAGAGCCAATCCTGTCACAATAAGGTCGCCAATGTTGCCCATAGAACCAAACCAATTTTTTTTTTCAAGTGGCTCGGCCCCGAAAAAAAAAAAAAAAAAACACACAGGATCTTTATAGATGGAAAAACTATTGGGGCTGCTCTGGCTAATCGACAGCTCGCACACACAAAGAAGGAGGAATAACAAAAATACAGGAAATTGTTATAAAAATAGATTTATTAATATTAAACTTAATAAAAATCTTAACCAAAAAGAAAGCCATAACAAAATGAGCCAGGTCCGGGCCACGAAACACAAAAATAAAGCAATATTACTTTATATCAAAAAAAGAAGTACCAGCAGCAGTCGATACAAAAAAAAAAAGCCATCTCCAGCGAAGTCCACCAACTAACAACAACAGGCCGTATTATCACGACGTCCTGCTGCCGTCTCGCCAAATACCAAGGACACGGGGCCACTGCACCCGAGCCAAAACCGCCGACAGGGTCTCCACCTGCGGCCAACAAACAACCATCTTCGTTGGTGCGCTGCTCCAGCCTGGGCCCAAACACCGGCTGCCCAAGAAACATCTTCAAAGTCGAACTGCTGCTGGTACTCAAAAGTTCTCATCCCCAAGAGAACAACCTGTTCGCTACTGCTGCCTGAACCTGACTAAAAGTTGGCGCCACACCACCACAGACGTCAACAATCCTGTGAAAATAAGAGGGGAGGGGAGAGGATTAGACAAATAAACAAACAGGTAACTACCGTACTGCCCGTAGAACCACCAAAGATCTAAACAATATATATATATATATATATATATATATATATATATATATATATATATATATATATATATATATATATATATATATATTATATATAATTTCATAATACAAGTATAAATCTTAGCTTACATATCACAGAATAAATACTCGAGTTGGTTTATCGTCTTTCACTATCACTGGCACCCTCGAAATCTGGACAGTGTTGCCTCTCCTCCTTTTTTACGTTCATTTTCTTTGTTCTCTGTAGCACTGGTGGTACTACCCAAATTTGACGTCTCTGATGAATGATCTTGAGGGCTGCCATTGATAGCAAGAAGGCGATCTGATGCAGAGGATACACTGAGTCTATTTGTTTGCTTGGTTTTAATTCAAGTGAGAAAGTTGTTGCCACTTCACCTAGGTTCTTCAAACACATCTAACAGTGCATCTGTAACTTTGCCCTTTTGTTCATCATAAAATCTTACCATCACTGCTAGTACTTGAGATACAGATACAACAGTGCACTCATCTGTTACCAGTGAAAAAGCTGTTCTTGTATATGTTTGCTACTGACCGTTTTTCTTCCCACGCCAAGCCATCTTGCAACATTTGGAAGCTTTAGTTCTTTTCTCTTTCATTTTCTGTGCGGTTTCACAAGTGGGGAACTTAATCTTCTTAGCCTCAACTAAATGATCTGCTTGTCTAAAGGGTACATTGTGTTCACCTGTATATGATGTCAATACAATCTCTGCCTTTGCCACTTGATGTAAATTTAATGTCTTCAGAATGACGATGCTAACAATTTTTTTGCTGAATAATTCTTTAGTGTTTAACTGAATCTTGGTGTTGCATAAAACACGATTTGTTAAAATTCTTTAACTTAGTGTCACAAATGGTGCAAAAGGGCCGTATGCTTATCATTTGGATCCGGCTTCACCCAGCCCTTAAGTCCAGGATATCTCAGCCATTCTGTGTTAGAAGCCAGTTGGGACCATTTTTTTCTTTTTAGGCCAGATTCTGCTTCTACAGGCACTCGTCCCTGGTCACTCAGACCACTCATTCTCCATTATCAGCAAGTACACTGTACTCAGCTTACCACTATTCCTTGAAGAATTGAACAGTCGAGAGGAGTGAGTCAGCCAAGGCCCAGCTCATGCAGCTGTTCAAGTACCTGTACAAGAAACAACGAAAACACTTTGGAACGCAAAGCTGCATGCAGGCAAACATGTACCGTACTTGAACAAAAACAAACTTCAATTTCGAAAGTGCTTAGCTTGGAATAACTAGCTTTTTTATGAGTAGGTTATGTACAAGAACCTGTACAAGAAACAACGAAAACAGCTTTGGAACGCAAAGCTGTGATTCACCCTGCATGCAGGCAAACATGTACCGTGCTTGAACGAAAACAAACTTCAATTTCGAAAGTACTTAGCTTGGAGTAACTAGCTTTGTTATGAGTAGGTTATGTATCTTCTTACGAAAGAGTATCAATAAAACCAGAGATCCTCAAACATTCCCAAGATCAGGGACATTTTTATCATAAAAATCCAAGATCCCAAGACTGGGAATAAAAAGCACAGATCTTGGGGAAAAAAAGGCAAAGGAGTGGTCACCTTGCGAACAGACAGTCAATGAGGACTGGCTTAATTTCAAGACTGAACTGTCAGTCTGCTGAAAGGCAGAAACCTTATATATCAGGTGAGGTGGGGGAAACTGAAAAAGGATGGACTACAGCAAAAGTTACATGCCGACAAATTTCATGACGGAGATGAACACAAAGTAGAATGTGCTGAATACTCAGGTCTAGATAGTGAAGTTGAAGATCAAGATGAGATAAAGAGAGAATAGTTAAACAGGCTGATAATGCTGACAAAGCCATGTATTCAGGGAATGGCAATAGTGGTATGGTAGTCCACAGAATTGTTAAAAGGAATATAAATTGGTGAAACAAGAGGGAAATACCGGGCAAAAAAAAAAAAAAAAAATGGTTCAGTAATAACATCAGAGAAAGACCATGTTGGGAGAAACACATTTTGTGAGGTCACGAATGAGAGATAGGTAGATACTTTGATATACCAGAGGCTGAAAAGACCCGATTATAGCCTACTTGTGAATGAATTCACGGTTTGTGAAATGGATTGAGTAATGAAATTTAAATGAAGGAAAACAACAGGTGTTGAGGAGGAATCACTGCAGAGATGATTTTAGCAGAAACTTCGGTAACACCTCTCATACTAACTAAAATTGTGCATAATGTGGAAAATGTATCCTGACTGCATGCGGTAACTCTAGCGGCATTGCACTTACGTCAGTTGTGATGAAAATACTCGTCTGATTATTCTCAGGAAGCGGGAGAAATTGATGAAAAGTGTAGAGACGAACACGCTTGTTTCAGAAATGACAAAAGTTCCACATATCAAATGTTTTTGTTAAGACATATTGTACAGCAGTGTATGGAATTTAGAAATCCTTAACTGATTGCTTTTGTTGATTCCGAGAAGGCATTTGTCAACGTCCACAGACCAACATTAAGGAAACTCCTGCATGACTATGGCATTCGTGTGAAATATGTAAGGTTAATTGAAATGATCCATGCATGAAGTAGTTACAAAGTTAATGTTAACTGGGCCGTATCAAGTAAATTTGTAGCAATTAGTTTACCGCTACAGGGAAATGTCATTTCGCCTTTGCTGTTTTCCTTACGCATAGATTTCATAGTGAGAAAATTGGTGAAACTTGACAGACTTAGAATATGCAAATGATGCTGTTTTAATAAGCAAAAAATCACAAGGTTTTCAAAGCTTTCTGATAGAATATAGAATATATCACATATCTAGAGACATGGGACTCAAAAGAAATCTAGGAAGAACAGAAGTAATCAGGACAGTATGCACAATGGGGTAAAATAACATTAGATGGAGAATGGTTAAGGGGGTTGAATTTTTCAGATATTGTGGAATTGTTATCGAGTACGTTTCCTAAGTTGGAATTTACGAAATTTTAGAGACCGCAAATCAAACAATAGGCAAACTGAAGTAAGATTTGGAAATGAAATAGATTGACTCTGCATGCTAAAGTAAAATTATATATGAGTCTAGTACGATCTGTATTGCTTTACAGACACGGATGATTTCATGACGGTGAAACTTTATCTAAAAGATTTTGTCAAATTGAGAACAAAGCTTTAGGAACAACATGGATCAGATTGCGGGACAGATTCAGACACGATATCATAAGGGACTCTATGGACAGAAACATTAAAGTATTGATTTTTGGAGTTCGGGTTTTAATCGTAACAGATTTGAGGTCATCCTAACACGGCTTAGGATTGGCCATACCTGCATCACCCAGCTATATTTTAGAGGGAGCCAGTGGTGGTCAGCTATCCGTTGAGCACATGCTTGTGCGCTGTCCTAAATGTAATCGCCTTAGGGCAAAGTACTTACTAACCGGGAAGACTCTTAGAAATTTTAAATGATGACGTTGAGGTAGATAACCTTATGGGTTATCTGAAAGAATCTGGTTATTTTAGTGAGATATGATCTTAGTATATTTAAATGAAGATTTTAGTCATTTATTTTATATACTAAATATATGTTTTAAATATAAAACTTTAATATATATTTATTTTTTTGTTGGTTTTATCAAATATCATTCTTCATTTTTTACGTTCACATTTTAACACTGAATTTTACCGACATCATTCACCTCTTCATTATCAATCATATCATTAATTTATATATTTCACCTTCATTACAGCGCTGAATAATCCTGATGGGTTCCGGCGCTTGGTCTCCAAGGCCTCAATTTCATAATCAATCAGTCAGTCAGTCAATCTATGGAAGATCCATTTGCAGGTGGGGTAATGATGAAAGGGAGATAGAATTGGCTTTGGACATGTCCTCTGCACAACCCCTGAGGAAGTACGTGATAGTGTCACCTGAGCTCTTGGGTGCCAGAACAGGCGAAAGACCCATTCCTAATTGGATGGGAACTATGAGAAGTGAAGCTCAAGATATGTGGAGATTTGTGGAAGATAAAGCAAAGGCAAAACATGACTGGAATTTCACAGAGGTTCTTTTCGTTGAAGGCGATGGTGGTAATTTTTGAGCTAAGAGAAAAAGTTTTATTTGACAAACACTTCACCACCGAAGTCCTTTCAAATTACATCGAGGTTAGTGATGGGACTCCTACCATGGCCTTCATACGAAACATAGCTACCATCGGGTGCATTCTTGTTTCGCGAACACAGCTGGTCGTGAGAATGTTATAGGAGATATTTACCTCTGCAAGACCTATAATGGTGGCGTCTTCAACATTTAATCAGTCAGAATATTCATAGGGAGGAGTTGGTCCGGGGCCGGTAGGCACATGAATTGCTAGTTTCCATTGGAGGACTTCCAACGGTTATCTGTGGTTATGTTTTCGTTAAGTTAATGCTTTCCAGTTCAATTGAGGAAGCAATGCTACTTGAAATGAGTCTCCTTTGTTTTTCAATTTTGTCCTGAGTATCTTGGTATATGTTTGTTTGTTGGTTCTTTTTTTTTCTTTCCTCTTTTAATAAGTTTCTCACCCGTCTCCTATCTAAACTCTGTTTTTCCATTCATCATATTTTCATTGGATTATGTGAACACTACAAAGGCAGTTTTTGGTCTTTAAGGCTTGCTCCGTGTGAGTGCTTCCTTTTGAACGATCATAATGAACAGAAGAGATGCAGCTCATACCATTAATTTATGAGAGATTGTTATTCATTTCTTTAGTGCTTCCTTCAGTACATTTTTAACGGCTGCTTCAAGAGCAATAGTCTATATTTGCATAAGGCCAGCTTAATCTAATACGTGACCCTTGCTTGTGTTCGTAGTTTCCCTATCTTCTCCTGTATATGGAAATAGAGCGAATTGTTGACGCATGTACAATATAATGGATAGAGGTCAGTTTGCTCGATGTATCTTGTCTGCGACCCCGCGTTTCTTGGTGAACGCCAAGTCTTCAGCGGGTTAATTATTGTGTCTATTATTCATGGTAACTGCGTGTTTGAGAGTAATTCTCAAGTAACTGCTGCATTAACTTCCGCAATATTTTAATTTTTCTGTAAAGTAGAAGCCTACTTGGAGTTATTTTTATGATTTTTTCGTTAGCGTAGTCGTTACCATTATCATTCCACAAATCTCTTCACACGTTATATTGGAGCATGGAAGGTCAAGGAGGAAACGAGATGGGGAGGGGTGGATCTCTCTTGGGGAGGGGCGAGGTAGGTGCTGGTTTACCTTTGATCGATGATGAATCGGTCACTGAGGAAACGTGTGTTCCACATCCCCATCTCTCTCTCTCTCTCTCTCTCTCTCTCTCTCTCTCTCTCTCTCTCTCTCTCTCTCTCCTCACGCGGGTCAGCCAGTCAGTAGCAACCCGGAGGTCTCGCACGTAACATTGCTTGATACTGTTCTCACACATCGTTTTATATATTGAATTACTTGTTTTTTTTATTACGGATAATCTATGCTTAAACCTGGGGCATTAATGTAGCAGTGACTGCTGTCTTGGTCTCTCTCTAAAGCCATCTTCTCGTAGAGGGCGAGGGGCTTGTGATTAAAAAAACGACCAAACTTTCCAGATTTTGGTAAGTGAAAAATACCCACGTGATTTATATGCCTCTCGTGTTAATGAAGTTGTTAAATGTTTGCATATTTTTAGATACGGTACTGAGATCTTGAAATTTAATTAATATTTTCAGTGATTTGTTTTCGAGTGCTGTGATTCTTGTTTAATTATACGGATATTAAGTTTGAATAGTTACTGTTTCCGTGTGGTTAAGGATACTTGGTGTGAATGATATATATCTAAACTTTGCGTTACAACTGAATAATAACTTGTGCCAGAACCTTGTGTCGTATTCCTGAATAGCAGTTTGTATCAGAACTGTGTCATAACAGTGAATAGTAATCTAACGCTCATTGTACCTGACTTTTGTAGTATAATGCCGAATAGTACTGTAGCAAGAGCTATCGCCTTTTAACATTAAATGACAATTATAGTCAAAACTGTCCCATGACACTGAATGGCATTTTTCTGTAGAACTCTGTCACATTGAACAGTTATCTGTGCTACAACTTTGTCATCAACACCCCGTAATACTGGGTCATAATCTTGAAGATTACGTCGCGTCAGGACTGGATTGTTCGAGCCCCCTGGATTAACGTGAAATAAGCTATCGACCTCCAAGGCGGTGAATTAGGTCATCCTTTATCGCAAATGCAGTGAAAAGCGTGATTTAAGACCCATGGACCTGTTGTGCTCGGTCCATGCCACGCTGCTTGTCATTCGTCGCTGAATGTAAGTTTCTTTCAGGTAGGAAAGTGAAGAGGAGAAAATCGTTGATTTTTATAATGATCAGAAAAAGAACGCATGTTGCAGGATTGTGCTTTTTTGTTATAAATTGTTAATGGGATAAAAGAAGGGAAATTGTTTTGATTGTATTTAGTGTATGTAGTGTGTGTTTGAGCTGACCATTCCACCAAGGTTTTTATCCTGAATCTTCTTGCTACTTTAACTCCATTATAAAAAAAACCATTCAGAAAGTGCAATTAGGGAATAGTCCCTAGAACATGATCACACCGCATATTCCAATTACAAGAAAATGTGTAATGATGGCTCAAAATAAAATAAATATTAGTTTGTTTGGTATGAAAACAGCTTATACTCACCAAACTACAGCTATAAATTTATTTACTACAGAACTCGTAGCTGTAGTCCAAGCTGTGAAGCTTGCAAAAAATCCACTGATAATATATTTGTCATATTTTCAGGTTGTAAAACGCTTTTGTCCTCTCCCAGTGGGTTCAATCCCTTGCATCCCTCATTCTAAAGGCTGGCTCTTCAGTCTCAGCAAGTACACCCTTTTCTGTTGGGCCTTTGCCCATAGGGATCCGTGGAAATGGAAACCCTAAGTGTCAATAACTGAACCACTTTCTAAAAGTGATTAGTATGATGATACAAATTGACCCCACAAAGTTGCATATTTTAAGGATGTGCCATGAAAGAGGGATCCTCCCTCTTATGGTCAATAACAAGAAACACAAAAGTATGAAGAGAATTTTCCAGCCCTTTCAGTTCCCTTACTATTGTAAGGGAACTAACAAGCGCTGGACAGAGGCGGTGTTAACAGATCCTGGGTTGGACATTAATCTACTTGTACAGTATATTTAATTAGATAGGGAAGTAGGGCATCTAAATAGTCTTACTGGGGTATGATACGATCAGTAGGCCACGTTCACGTACACTGCGCAAGATATTGTAACTACAGTATAGGCACAGATACATTGATGGTCAATCCTTTGGGAGATGGAGGTGATATTGCGGCTTCACTTTTTAAAGACAGTTTTTTTTAATTATAAAACTAAACCTCAATCCAGTTTGCATCCTATTTATGTATTATCATTAATCCATCATTCAACTTGTATATTGACATATTAATATAATTAAGTTTAAAAACATTTCACACCGTTCATCTGATTTCGATTCTGAATTCCTCTCTCAGCCACAGGTCCTTGGGCTTTTGACCTGATCACTGTACAGTATACCCGTCCATTCTAATAATTGGAATTTACTTGGCTTAATTTGGCTTTCCTCTGTTTAATTTTGACTTGTTGGTCCCAATTTGGGTTTCTGTGTCTGAATACCACTGACCTATATCCAATACCGACTTCCATAATCCATTTTGATTCCTGTTGTGGATTTTTGGCGTTGGAAGGATTTCACGATGATGGACTGTTTGGACAAAGGCATTAGGTCCTTCGATAATCTAATCAGTCTGTTATTACTACTTTGCAAAAAAAAAAAGGAAAGAAAATGATCTCAGTCTCAGTACGTAGGTGAAGATAAGGTGAGAGCCTACCTTCCATCTAGCGGAATAATAGAGGTGCAGGTGGACGAGATGCATTTGTGTCCCTTGACATTTTGGCCACTGGGTTGGCAAATCTTGTAGGGGAAATATGTATAGCTATTAAACCATTCTGGGAGCACTCAGGTGTCCTATTTAGTGAAGAAAAATTTAGTGGAACAGGTTATCGAGTTAAACACACAACCCTGGGTACACATTTAAGAGGATTATTGATTAGTTTTATGTTTTGATTCTGGTTATTGTTGTTAGAGTAGTTATTCGTGATATGCATTCATTCTTATGGACGAAGTTAAGTTGCTATGTGCTTGCCGTGCAACCTCTCTCGGAATGAGATAACTGTGTAGGCAAAGGAATGAAAAAAGAAAATGAAAGGATCAAAATTGAATGTTGAATAGAAATAAGATGGTGTATATATATATATATATATATATATATATATATATATATATATATATATATATATATATATATCAAATAATAAAAAGAAGTGAAATTAATAATAATAAAATCCATTAACACTTAAGGTGAAAAGTGCCTTTGAGGCTGGAACTGCATTAGGACCCCTCAAGAATTCATGGATCATGAACGCTTCATTATGAAGTGCAAGCAGAGCGTGATGGTGGGTATAACAAATTGTGATAAAGAAGTAGATATGAGACTGATTTTAAATGCGACTGCATTGTGAGTCATAGAGCTTCATAATTTCCGTGATTGAAAATGGTATCAAAATTGTATATTGACGTGAATCCGTAGGGGGTTAGTGCCGTCAGTGCACCTCACACATGCACTGTAGGCATTACTTGAGGTTCTTTGCAGCGCCCCTTCGGCCCCTGGCTGCAACGTCTTTCATTCCTTTCACTGTACCTCCGTCCATACTCTGAGCTGCTTTTGAGGTTTTCCTTACACTTTTCAAAAATTTTTACTCTCAATTTTCCTGTCTGCGCTGAATGACCTCATAGGTCCCAGTGCTTGGTCTTTGGCCTAAATTTTATATTCCATTCCATATATTTTCGTGAAGACCACATACAGGCATACATATTTTTAATAGTTTGTCAGATTTACTCTAGGCGTATTTTTGCTTCCAAATATTAAGATATACATGGCCCATTACTTTAGAAGTTATTTGATCTTGCGAATAACCTGACCTCAAAGATAATCGTATGCGATAACTGATATGGAACCGGAGTTTTTGACTACTTTACGTAGTCATATCCAATTCAGGATCTGTACTTAAAATGGAAATCAACCCATCTCAACCTATATACATGTATATGTATATGTATGTGTATATGTATATATATATATATATATATATATATATATATATATATATATATATATATATATATATACACTTATATATATTTTTGACTATGCATAAATAGAATATTCGCTGTCATCAAGGGTCGTCCCTAATTCTGGATAATATCCCGAACTGTTATAGGAAGAATGCCCGGTTCATTGTACGTTTATTTTTGGTTTTGTTTCCACTTATGTGTGTGTTTTCCTTTGCGTTTGGCGTTCATACGTCGATATGTGGCTTTATTTGGATTCATTGATAACCCTGTGGTACTGCAGGCGTTTATAGACTTGTTCCCTGATTGTTTGGATGTTTGGTGTAAGGTATCCCCTTTTGTATTTTGGTGGGAGTTTTCCTCAAGACTTGACAAGTAGTCCGCGAAGAGGAAAATCCTGTATGACTCACTATAGGACATGTCTTAAGTATATTGACTTACCGTGACGAAGCCTCATTATCGCTGTCTTCCGGGTTGTGCATTAAGCTAAAGCTAAAAAATGAGCGTACGTGACTTTATGGCTGCAGTATTTTATCTGGCACACGGAACTACCAAAAACGGTTATATGAATGAACCGGTTATTGACAGCCGGGTCCTTTTGCTGTTGACTGATTATGTATCATGGACTCCAGTTATCTTTCAGCTCGCACGAAACTGTGGCTCAACTGGGTTCAAGACGATTAGATTCGTCCTTTTGTGTTTAAAGTTCCTTTTTGATGACTTTAGGAGAATAACATTTGATCCATTGCATATTTAGAGAATCTTGTTTCCTCCCTGATTCTCGACCTCCTGTTCTCGTGGCACTGGCTCATTGGATCGAAATGTGATGACTGGTGATTAAGTGAGCCACTCGGGGAGTTGGAAGTTTAGGAAGAAATATGACCTTTCAGTCTTTGTAGACAAATTAAGTCATTCTGTCTATCAGTAAGTAATGCAGAACTAGCTATTGTTTGATCCTGGAAAAATATGTTGTCAACGACCAATGGTGTTATGACGCCAGTTACTCAATAATGACTCCAAAACTGTGGAAGGAGAAAAACAAATCAGATGGACATGCTTTAAACTTAACGAGGCACCTTAATCAACATAACGCAAGACAGACATAAAGTAAGAAAAAATGTGGCAATCATACAAGACATAAAATAAACGGTGTGCAGGATATGAAACATCACACAACAAGCAAGAAAACAAGATTAGTGTGTGCTTTTTTTTTTTTTTTTTTTTTTACTCCAAACGTAACAAATCTGTTGTGCTCCTCATGCGGTGCACTGTAATCATTACTTAAGGTTCCTTGCAGCGCCCATATGGCACCTAGCTGCAACCCCTTTCATTCCTTTTACTGCACCTCCATTTATATTCTCTCTTGCATTTTACTTTCCACCCTCTCCTAACAATTGTTTCAGACCTTCTCACTGTCAATTTCCGTTTCACCGCTGAATGACCTCATAGTTCCCAGCGCTTGGCCTTTGGCCTAAATTTTGTACTCTATTCTGTTCTATTCCAATCTGTTGTGGTAAGGCAAAATAACCATTATGTCAATATTGGACATTATTTGAGAGGACCAACCTGATGGGGTAAGGCAAAACAACCCATATGTCAATACCCGTCAGAGGATAACCATCACAAGTTATTAGGTGACATCAACTCTAAAGGGATCTGCTACTTTCTTAAAACTTCAAGATGCGTAATTAATTTTTTACTGGAAAGCAAGTTTATTTTGATACCAGTACCATGTTTACTAAATTGTGAAATTTTACTTAATCCTCAGTTCATGGTAGTCTTGCATTTTTGAATTAAAAAAAAATTTATTCATCCATTTGTGTGACGGTTTGGCTTAGTATGCTTAGCGGATTTTATTGTTTCGGCCATCAATACATTATCTTTATTTTCTGGATCTCATTGTCTTGCTGTCCAACCACTCCAACTCCCTCATTTCATTGTCTTGAGCGAAAGCGCCCAGATGCTTGGCGTGACGACTTAAATTTCATGTATCAAATCAACATCATCAAGATTAATCATGGCGGCTTAGATTCCTCTGCCTCCGCATCCTGATGATGATGATGATGATGATGATGATGAGGATCATCACCCAGCATGTTGATACTGAAAGCCGCTTTTGTATTAATGCTGAAGTCGATTTGCTAAGCAAGTCGGAGGCCTTTTTGCATTGCTTCTTACAAAATTAGCAAACGTATCGGATGAAAGTAATTAGCATTCTGCAACTGCCGCCCCGTTGGCTCTCGTCTGCCTTTTCAAAAGTTGTGGATGACTCTGTTGACCCTGCTTTATATCCCTCGTTCCAGGGAAGGTATTGTTAGTACTCGGGGTGGGGTGGCGCCCGGGGCACTGGCCGTCCACGGAGTCTGTGCATCGCGTTAAGGGAAGTTATTCGACCTTTAAATGCCACCGCCGGTGCCCACAAATGTCACCTGAATTTTTCACTACCCTCATTCCAGACAGTCGATATCCGTGTTCTCTTAACACACATTTCTCTCTCTCTCTCTCTCTCTCTCTCTCTCTCTCTCTCTCTCTCTCTCATGAAAGGAACTGAATTATCGTTTGTCTTTGCGGACATTCTCTCAATAAACGAAAGAAAACTGGCAGATAAAACGTAACATTTCTGTATTTTTGTTCCTCTCCGTCATATGAACAAAAAAAGTTAACCTCTCTCTCTCTCTCTCTCTCTCTCTCTCTCTCTCTCTCTCCTCTCTCTCTCTCTCTCCCCCACGCGATTTTTTCTAATGTGTTGCGTATTTGACAAGATTTGATGCAGTCCGTTTACACTCGTTTGAGATCCAGAAAAGTTTAGTTAGAAAATTATTTTTACCTACGAAAGAGGAAATGATTTCTTAGAGAAATAAACAGCAGGCTTTTGATATTCATCATCTAATTGCCGAATCTAGGAAGAAATGTGTGTGTGTGGGCACAAATATATACACACACAAATTTTGTTTAATATCCAGTTCACTTTACTTGTCCTCGGGAATAACTTACACTCAAGGGGAATTTTTAAGTGATAAGCGTTTTGGCACCATTAGGATGACGAAGCACTCATCACTTACAACTCCACTTGGGTGACTTATTTCCGAGGTATGGTGAAATGGATATGAAACAAAATTTGTGGCTTATTGTTTGTGAATATAAAAGATGCCATTGTGTATGTGACAAAAGAGATGAGTCGAGATTCGTAGAAGACAAAGAGCCGTTAAGACATTAGCGGTGAAGTTTCACAGAGGCCCTTACGTCAAGTGATGCTTTTGTATATGCAGGCATGTGTAAGTATATATACAGTATGTATATATATACATACATATATATATACACATACATATATAGCTACATATAAAACAACACCGCGTGATGCAAAGGGCCTCTGTGAAATATTGCCGCTCATGTATTAACGGCTCTTTGTCGTCTACAAATCTCCACTCATCTCAAGCCTCCCTTCTATCAAAAGCCGAGCTGACACTATCACGTACTGTCCTCCAAGGGTTTGTGCAAAGGACATGTCCAAACCACCACCATCTCCATTTCATCATTATCTCTTCTGCCTATAGAACTTCCAAATTATCCTATATGATACAATTTCTAAAGCTATCCAGATGTTTGACTTTAGTATTTTTTTCAAAGCTTTATTTTCACATCGACAAAATCTTACAGTTTTCATGGTTCATGTCCATATAACAATACAGATCGTACTAGACTTGTGTACAGTATGGTCATACTTTCGTATGCAGTTTCAATCTGTTTTCCAAATCATGTTCAAAATGTTCATTGCTTGATTTGCCGTTGGTAGTCTCACTAAATTCCAACTCAAGAGGACCTGCTGGTTATCATTGTTGTCCCTCCTCAGTACTTCTGTTTTTTGTAGATTTATTTCAAGTCTAATTCTCTAGATATATCATGCATTTTATCAATTAAGTTTTGTAAATCTTGCAGTGTTTTACTGATTAGAACAGCATCATCTACACGTTATAAGTGTGTCCAGTTTAAACCACCACCATTCATCTCAGGCCACTCTATATGAAAAACAATGAAAATATATATATATATATATATATATATATATATATATATATATATATATATATATATATATATATATATATATATATATATATGATTTTGTGTATAAATATATACTGTATATATATATATATTTATGTATATAAAATTGTAATAGCCATAATGCCCTCTTAGCTTTCGAATTCTTCACAGTTCTTGGATATGCTTGTCACTACAAAACATGGAATCCAAATACAAGAATTTGAAGAAATTCTAACGTCTGTAAATCGACTTGAACCCTCATCTTGAGTATCAGAACCAGGTCACATTACCAAAAAGTGTAAAAATTTGAGAAGTTAAGAGAGCATTAGGGTTATTACAATTACATATGTATCAGGTAAAAGTGACCATTAGGTTATGTGATATATTTATAAATATATATGCATATATATGATATCTATATTTACTGTATATATAATTATATATGTATATATATATATATATATATATTAATATATATATATATATATATATATATATATATATATATATATATATATATATATATATATATATTTACTAAATATAGAGTTCAAAACTTACCTCACTTGCAGCCAGATACCCAAACTCACGAAACAAAAACATGACTGAACACTCTATAGGTAATCAGTGATCCTTTAAAAACTTTTCAGTGTGAGGTGTCAGTATTTAAACATAAAACTGTAAAACTTTCTCCTCGATTTGAGTCACTTCAACAAAAAAACTGAAGGAACAAAACTATCTCTGATTCATTTACAACAATTAATCCTACCACTGGTGGTCAGTAAATTAACCACTACTGTAAACATTTTAAATACAAACATGTATTCTTAGTAAATCAAAATTCACAATTACTTTGAAATTAAACTACTATTTTGGAAACAAAATTGCTATTTTTTGGAAACAATCTTAATTAATTCTTGAATTAAGTTATGAAACAAAAATTAAATCATCAAAGCAAAAAATAAAGATTTGAAAGAAAATTAAATTCAACAAACAAAAAGTTTGATCAACACTAAGAACACACAATTACACAAAATATAAAAAATGTATATATCAGAGTGAACAAAGTTATCAAAACTTTTCACTTTTATCTGACCAGTTTATCAATTACAAATTCACAAAATCCTCACAAAAGATAGATTGATCTAAGCCACACTCACAAAAATTAAATCAATCTAAACAACACACCCAAAAATCAAAATAAACCATGGTTTAAATTGTAATTACCTTATACAATACCTCCAAAATGCTGCAGCTGGCCGTTACACACAATATAAACTAATATAATGCTGTTGTTAAACTTCATAGTAAAAGTTAATAATAAAGAGTGACCAGCTCTTTACATTTCACCATCAGGATTTGAGAGAGAGAGAGGAATTACTTATAATGACTGACACGCATGATGGTTCATAGGCTGAATGAATATCTTACTCGGTACTCGCCAGTATAATTCTCTGCTGAACATTCTAGACTCGTATGAAACAAAAGCTTCCAGCCCAACCGGAATGTGACCAGAAATCAATGTATGCAATCCAGCACATGGCATCTCCCCTTTGTATGGCTACAGATGGCACAGTCTTTCCCATTCCAACAAGAAAATCCTACCCATGAACTACGTACGTGATAAAACTCGAACAAAATCAAGCAGATCCATACGTGTCCATAACAAATGGCCCCAAGATTGCCCAGTCACATAGTACAAAAATCACTTGTTTGCTTCTCTTGTATGCAGAAAAATATACAATCAGAAAAAGCAATTTGCAATATCATTCTGAAAAAATACAGTAACACATTTTATACATGAAAAAAAAATTCTTAAGATTCCTTCCCCCAAAAGATTGTCTCAGATTTGGATCCAACAATTCACAACGGAATAAGTAATCATTAACTACATTGTTTTTCCTTGAAATGTGTTTTACTTTTCCGTTGTAAGGCTGTAAACATAAAGACCACTTTGTTAATCTTTGATTATGAGCTTTCATCTTGTTTATAAAAGTGATCGCATTAAGATCAGACAAAACTAAAATTTCTTCATTTCTGGGCCTGTTCACATACACTTCAAACTTTTTCAATGTTGTTATAGTGCTGATGTTTCTTTTTCTATTGTTGGATACACTCTCTGATGCTTTTCCAGTTTTGTAGACATAAAACAAGCAGGATGTAAAATAGCACTGTTGAAGTAGGATGGCTCTGATTCCACAGTCGGAGGCATCAACTTGTATCACAAATTTCTTATTGAAGTCTGGAGCTTGAAGTATTGGTCTTGACGTTAAAATGGCCTTTACCTTCTCAAATGACTCCTAACATTCTGGAGTCCAAACAAATTTTGTGTTTGGCCTATTCAAATCAGTCAGGGAGGCTACTAAGCTTAAGAAATTCGGACAGAATCGGTGATAGAATCCAGCCATGCCCAAAAACTTATGTAATTGTTTCCTGGTAGTAGGGGTGGTAGCCTAATGGATACCTTCTACATTAGCATCAACAGGAGTGAGAATGCCTTTTCCAACTTTGAACCCCAGATGCTGAACAGTTGCCTTTCCAAATTCACTTTTTTCTAGATTGATTGTTAGTCCTGCTTCCAGTAGTTTCTTGAAAACTTTCCTTAGAATCATCAGATATTCTTCCCATGTTGTAGAGTAAATTACTATGTCGTCAAGGTATGTGCCCAATCCTTCTATGGATCTTAACAGGCGATCCATTACTCGTTGGAATGTTACAGGCGCATTCATCAGCCCAAACGTCAAAACAGTGTACTGATACAGCCCAAAAGGAGTAATAAAGCCTACAGTAATTTAGCATTATCATCCAAGGGAATTTAATAATACCCTTTCGACAGATCTATATTTGAAACAGACTTGGTTTGCCCAATATTATCAGGTAACTGATCAATAAGAGGCAAGGGATAATTATCAGCCACGCTGATGGAATTCAATTTCCGATAATCAGTACACATTCTAAATGAGCCATCTGGTTTCTTCACCAACACACATGGAGAACTGTAAGTACTTGAACTGGGTTTGGTTAATCCATGCTGTAATAAATACTCAACCTCTTTTTTTTTAAACGTGTGTAGAAAGGTAATAGGTGAGATGCTCTCTGTTTAAAAGGTTTTTCATCTTCTCTTACCCTTATCTCATGTTTTGTCAGGTCAGTATGCCTAGGTACATCTGCAAATATATATATCTATACATACATACATACATATATATATATATATATATATATATATATATATATATATATATATATATATATATATATATATAATATTGGTTGATCTATACATTCATACCTTGGCAGTGACATCTGACTGGTGACCAACACTTACGTACAAGAATGAATGTAAGTAGAATCATATTGCAAGTAATGGAAGGACTCAGGAGAGGAATTCCGGGTCTAAATTTAAATGTATTTACATTACTCAGAAAAATCAGTTACAAAGAGCTGTATAGACTGGGCTCTTGGCACCTTTCAAGCTAAATTATACAATTTAAAAGATTATGAGTGCCACTCAATAGGGAATGAAATATGATGAATAACACTTCAGGAATAGCTTGATTGATGGATGTAGGGGTACAGTGGAGGCAGATGGTTCTACAGTGGTACACACACAGTTTTTGCAATGTATAGCGAAAGGAACATGATCTCTTGTTAAGCCAAAGCACAGACTAATCTTTAAAAGGGAATGCTGAAGGCTTAAGGAGCTGACGTCAAATTATGATCAGGTAAATTACTCTTTAACGCTGATGAAT